>NC_047672.1:67397494-67697494 GCF_011762505.2 Arvicanthis niloticus
AGATGTTACACTGATGTTTCAAATAAAATTTTAATAAAGTTTCCATTAAAATATAGTTTAACTGAATGTACAAAATTCCTAGATTGAATGATAATAAGAAAGGAAGAATTAGTGAAATTTTCTCTGGACAGGAATAGTGATTATGCTTGTTAATAGTTCAGTAGCCAGATTGAATGAAGAATTAATATAAAGATAGAATAAGGATTGTATCTCAGCTGTTCATCAGCCAAAATTTATTATGTAGGGCCCAACAGAAAATGTGTATCAAAATCCAATTTAAAGGGAAATCCAATGCGGCTTTTGTTTCACACGCAATGCTTTCTCCAACTGTAATGACTAATGAGCACAAACCCACAGAATGACTATGGGACAAATGTTTTATTTTTATTTTCTTCTTGGTTTTTACTTAAATCTTTCTGTGTTGATATTTTAGTGTTTTCCTGTATCAGAGCAGAAATTCAGATATTAATCAATCCTGTGAACTTGCCTGAAAATAAGCTTCCTGGAACAGAATTAAGCCGTGCTTATGACAAAGATGTGGCTGGAAGACCAAATGCCTACCGCTTTTTGAATAAAACGAAAGATTTTGTCATCGACCCAAGTAAATTAATTTTTATCATTTATATATTTTTATTTTCTAAATGTTAAAGTAAGACTGTTAAGATAATCCAATTGTGTATTAGAATGTTTGCTCAAACCTTGCTTCAGATAATTAAAATTCCTTAAGAGTTCCCCTCTGTCTTGCTCAGCATTCAGAATAAGGCTGACACTGCCTTAAGTGTTCTTTCCTGAGAAAATTTACCTCTCTCTCTCTCTCTCTCTCTCTCTCTCTCTCTCTCTCTCTCTCTCTCTCCTTCCCTTCCTTCCTTCCTTCCTTCCTTCCTTCCTTCCTTCCTTCCTTTCCTTCCTTCCTTTCTTTTTTTTTACACTCCAGATTTTACTCCTCTCCTGGTTCCACCCTCCGAATGTTCCACATTCCATACCTCCTCCCTGTCCCTGTCTCCATGAGGATGTCCCCACCTGCTACCCCAACCTCCTACCCCACCAGATCTATAAATTTCCTGGGGCCTCCAGTCTCTTGAGGGTTAAGTGCACCTTCTCTGACTGAACCCAAACCCAGCAGTACTCTGCTGTACATGTGTTGGGGGTCTCAAATCAGCTGGTGTATGCTGCTGCCTGGTTGGTGATCCAGTGTCTGCAAGATCTCGGGGTCCAGGTTAATTGAGACTGCTGGTTCTTCTACAGGGTTGCTCTCCTCCTCAGCTTCATCCAACCTTTCCCTAATTCAACCACAGGTTTCAGCAGCTTCTGTTCATTGGCTGGGTGCAAATATCTGTATCTGACTCTTTCAGCTGCTTGTTGGGTCTTTCAGAGGGCAGTCATGATAGGTCTCATTTATGGGTGCTTCATAGCCTCAGTAATAGTGTCAAGCTTTGAGGACGCCACTTGAAATGGATCCCACTTTGGGTCTGTCATTGCACCTTCTTTTCCTCAGGCACCTCTCCATTTCTGTCACTGTAGTTCTGTCAGACAGGAACAATTATGGGTCAGAGTTTTGACTGTAGAATGGCAACCTCCTCCCTCATTTGATACCGTCTTTCTGCTGGAGGTGGGCTCTAAACTTCCCTCTTCCTCTGTAGGGCATATAAAGTCCCTCCCTTTGAGGCTTGAGTGTCTCTCACCTCCCAGGTCTCTGGAACATTCTGGAAGGTCCCCTCAACCTCCTACCTCCTTAGGTTGCCTGTTTTCATTCTTTCTCCTGGCCCTTAGGGCTTCAGTCCTTTTCCTCCACCTATTACCAGATCATGTTCCCCTCTTTCTCCCCCAACCCTTCCCGGGTCCCTCCCTTTCTCCCCCCCCCATTGTGATTGCTTTCTTCTCCCTCCCAAGCGGGACTGGGGCATCCTCACTTGGGCCCTTCAGCTTGTTGACCTTTTTGAGTTCTGTAGACCGCATCTTGGGTATTCTGTACTTTTTCTTTTCTTTTTTTTTTCTTTTTTCTTTTTCTTTCTTTTTTTTTTTTTTTTGGCTAATATCCACTTATTAACTTATTAGTGAGTATATACTATGCATGTACATTTTGGTCTGAGTTTCCTCACTCGGGGTGATATTTTCTAGTTCCATCCATTTGCCTGCAAAACCCAGGATGTCCTCATTGAATAGTATTCTATTGTGTAAACGAACCACATTGTTTGCATCCATTCTTCTGCTGTGGGACATCTAGGTTGTTTACTGCTTCAGGCTATCACAAACAAGGCTGCTATGAACTTCCTTTTCAAAGCAGAAAGTGGCACTTGAATAACAGATGATTTAGAATACACATTTTGAACCAAATTCAAGGATAACAATTTGAAAATATTTTGACCAATACACTTAAACTCTCTTCATGAGGATTACTAAAGCATCAGTTAAGACAGGGAACACAGTTTTTGCCACACTCCTGGAAGCACCCATCCCCCAGTCAGGCAGTTTGCAGACTAAGAGCTCAATAGCTTGATAAGAAGAGGAAGATGTTCTCAGTTGAAACACTGAAGAAGTAAGCAAAATTCACTTCTTCCCACAATTAGCCTGTAGTCCAGGATACCCTGAAAATACAGGTGATACTTGTAAAGGTTGTTGAAAGCTCACCAGCTTATTTTTGTCCATGATGCTTTTTTTTTTTTTTATCAAAACATGTGTTTATAATTATACATGAAAAATAGCTAAGCATTAATTATAAACTGAGTTGTGTTCTAGCATAGCTCTTATCCATATCTCAGACAGCTATTAAAATGCATGTACACATTTATTTGTGTATTATACTCAAGAAATAGCAAAATATTGTCTGGTATGATACTATAAATTCAAGAAAATAAGTTATAAAAATAGAAATAGCCTTATGTCTCAGTTGAGAGTCATGTGTCCTCTTCAGACTGTTCTCCCAACAGTGGGGCAGGCTCCACATTCTATAACAGCCCCATTTCACAGAAGTCATTTCCAATTTTTATTCATTACAGGCTTCCTCTTCCATTCAGTTTCTGCATTAAACCTCAAATTTAGGATTAATTTATTCTTGACTACAGTTTGATACTAGAAATTTTTCCGCGGCTATAGGGTCTCTGATTTATTTCTTTACTATCTGGTTTTTGTAAAAGTGCATGTGTAGGTCAGAGCTTGACACGACAGGTCTTTTTCAATTGCTTTCCATCTTACTTTATAGGATAGATCCTCTCACCAAGTCTAGAGCCCATCAATTTGGCTGGGTTGTCTAATCAGAAAGATCTAGGAATCCTCCTGTCTCTGCTGCTCTTCTTCTGGTATCACAGTACATGTGACTGCCGATATTTTGTGTGGATCTGAATACAGATCCCCATGCTTGTGCAGGAAGCTCTGTGTCTATTAACCATTTTCCCAGACACATGGTTTTTGATTTTTCCTAGTCACATTGCAGCAAGACTCTTTCCTAAGACTCTTCAACTGCCTGCTATTTGGTCACAAGACATATGTTTTTCCTATATGACCTTTGCTAGAGCGACAGTGTAACTCTTGATTGAATCCCTGATGGACCCCTTATGAATCCTTCCATATTCCTTGTTCACCTATTTCTTATAATATTAATATATCTGTATCTAATTATGAAAAACATATGCAAACTTAACTTCTCATCTCCCATGGTCCTCAGTGGAAGTTCTTGCAGACAAGTATTTATCCTTTTCTCTTGCTCATCCCAGTCAGCTTCTTCAGTAAGCTAGACACACAGGATCTTATTTACTCAAATCCTTCAGTTCCGTCTCCAATGTATACCACTTATGAAAAATCTGTAAAATAGAATCCTCTCTTTCGCCACCTATCTTGTGACATTTTTCTACCTCTTGGCTTTTCCCCAAAATTTTCATCTTCAGAGAGAACCGTAGCATGTCTCCTGTTGATATAACTCCCACTCCCACGCATCTCATATCGCTGTGTCAGGAAGTAGGGAGTCAGCGTACTTCTCAGTCTGTAAAACTGATTCCAGAGTGTGGCTTCGGTCCTCTTTGGAATTTTCCCTGCTTATTTTCAGCTCCTTCCCACACCCTAGTAGTCATTTCCCTGAGGACATGATTATGTCATTCATACTATCGCTTTCCACTTCATATTCTGTCACAGTGTTTCTTTTGTTTCTTTGATCGTCACACTATCTCCTATCCAGTGTGGCAAATCTCGAATCCCTTTTGTGAGCCAGTATAAAACCCTGTACTCAAATCTTGATAATGTTAAAATAAGTTGCCCTTCCACATTCCTATGGTTGTAGCCAGAATTTATCTACACTTAAAATAATTTTGTTTCTGTATTTATTTTTTGTATGTGTGCACCCCATGCACATACATGTATGTTTACATGCTTATGACTGTATATATTTGTACAGATGCTCATACACATATGCTGATGGGTCAAGAGTTGACACTCAATATCTTCCTTTATTGACTTATAAATTGAGGCAGGATCTTTCACTTGAACTCAGAGCTAACAAATTTTGCTTATCTAGCTAATCAGTTTCTGCAGGAATCCAATGTATTTTTCTTCCAGGACTGGGGACATAGGTGGGATATGTCTGCCTAGATTTTATGTGGGTGTTGGGAATCTGAACTCTGATTTCTGAGCCTGAAAATCAAGTTCTTGAACTATGGAGCAAATTTCTTCTCCCCTTTTTTGTTTTCCTCTTAGTTTCAGAATCTCAAACTCACATTATTTTTCAAACTCTTTAAAAAGAATTTCTAATCATTTTGTAATCATTTAAGCCATTCTTATCTTAATAAAACTCACATGTTTCCACAAGACATCTCACTTCTCATTAAATTGTTCAGTCTGTAAAGAATTCTTTTTAGCATTGTTTGAAACTCTGAACTCTGTCATATATTCTTAAGTAAAGTTCAGTATGAAGTATGAATTGAACAAAACATAGCACTCTACTGTAATGCTTTATGCAAGGCTAGAATTTGATTCTTGCCAAACTTATTTTATTGTTGTAAGTAAAAGGTACTTTTTCCTTTTTAAAGAACACTTATTTTTTTATAAAATTGTATTTATTTTAAT
Organism: Arvicanthis niloticus; assembly: GCF_011762505.2. NCBI lineage: Eukaryota > Metazoa > Chordata > Mammalia > Rodentia > Muridae > Arvicanthis > Arvicanthis niloticus. The sequence goes on from NC_047672.1 coordinate 67,402,547, forward strand.
TTTATGTTTGTGGTACATTGTATACATGTATGTCTGTGCACCATATGTATGCACTGCCTCTATAATCCAGAAAAGGTGTTGGATCCTTTGCAACTGTAGTTATAAATGGTTGTTAGCTACCACATGAATGCTGGAACTAGAACTAGGGTACTGGAAGAACACTCAATACTCTTAACCACTGAACTCTCTCTCCAACCACCCCATCCATCTTTTGATTTCTATGACACTGTAGTGTACTGAGTTCCGCTAAGCACACCTTTCCTCCACCTCTTCCTCCCCACAACCCCAGCATTTCTCTTGCTTATCACTATACTATGTTATTCAGGGCTATATTCGTTTCCTACTTATTAGACTGTGCATGATGTCTTGACTAAAACCTCACCTATCACATTACCACAGTTACTAAGTATATTTGGATGATCACAAAATACACACCTAAAGCCTAGACATTAAAAACTTCTCCTTTAACTTTTGTGGGGGTCCTATCTGTCTATTACTCTCAAAAGACAAAGCAGCCCTGCACAAGGATATACAGCCTTCAAGTACCCCATGGCCTGAATCCTCTACTACTTTGCAGAACATTACACATATGATGCATATTAGACTTGCTACTGTGTGCCCTTTAGGAAATGTGTGACAAATGTGGATTGCAGACTTTCCTCACAGCTTCTGTCTGATTGAATCCTTCTCAAATTGTTGGGATTCGAATTTTTTGGTACATAATCTTCGTCTTTAATATCACGGTCTCAAGCCATTTTCCATCATATCTCATCTGCTTTATACCAGTCTCCAAACAAAACAGCTTTCGTGCTTCCAGGTTTTTTTTCAGTATTTTCTTTTTATTAACAGATCTTATATTAAAGAGAAAATATGGTCATTCACTACAACACTTTGATACATATATATTTTATGCCACATATTTATATAATAGGTTTCTATTTTCCCAAGATAAAAGAAAAACTCCTTAAACAAATCCGTGAGTCTCTTTAAAATGTGGCTCATTTTAATACTTCTATTTTCAAAGGTAACACCATTGATTTCATATTTTATATATTAGAATCTCCTATACATAGCCTTCTTTCTTTGTTCCTTGGCACATGACATGACATCTGTCTGTATTCTTCCCCTTCACAAGTTTGATTTGTCAGCTGAGACATAAATTAAAGACATCATTTAAGAATTCAGCCTGGTCTAAACTTCATATAAAATGCTTTCTTATCTTCTAATTCCCCTTCTCCCATTCCTTTCTTTCTCTTCTATTCCCTTCCTTATTTTAGAAAAGAGAATCTCTTTAAGTAGCCTGAGTTGCTCTTAAATTAATAAACCTCCTGCTTTCTCTTTGGGAATCTTAACATTATGGTTCTGTGACATCATGTATAGCTCCTTTATGTACTGTAGGTCTTTCTTTACTATTTTCTATTTCTGATTTTATTACATTAGGGTAAGAATCATGCCTTGATTCTTTAGTGTATGTTCTTATACTAGTAAACTCATGTCTGTATTTCTAGTTCTTAACCCACCTCTTCATATCTACATGCTTCTTCTTTTCTGTTGTACTGCAAAACAAATGTATTTGAATTAATTGTCTTGATCTATGCTGCTTTATTTCTTACTTTCTGCAGGTTGGCTAAGTGACATTTCCAATATTCTTATATTCCTTCATAAGTATGAATTCTGAAATTTTATTCAAATCTATCTCAAAGAAAGACTTTATTCAAATCTATCTCAAAGATTCTGAAATGAATCTATCAATATCTAAACACTCCTAATCAAATTTCTATTGCTGTGAAGAGACACCATGACTTCGGTAACTCTAATAAAGGGAACATTTAATTTGGGCTGACTTACAGGTTCAGAGGTTTAGTCCATTATCATTATGGTGGGAAGAATGGTGACATGTAGGCAGATAGGTTGCTGGAGAATGAGCCAAGAGTTCTACACCTTGGTAGGCAGGCAGTGGGAAGAGAAAAAGCCATTGGGCTTGGCTTGAGTAATTAAACCTCAAGGTTCACCCCTAATGACATACATCCTGCAACAAGACTATACCTACTCCAATAAGGCCACACCTCCAAATAGTGCCACTCACTCTTGTCCAAGAATTCAAATCCATGATCCTATAGAGGCCATTCCTATTCAAATCACAACACTTTATTTGTTTTATCTAACATGCTCAGGGTTTGGGAGGTTATAGTTTCTCATTGGTTGATTCTATTGCTGTTAGTCCCGAAAGGTGCTAAGACATCATAGAGATGAATGACAAGGAAAATTAGCTCACTTCATGGACAGAGAGAAAAAAAGGAGGGTGGTGAGAGAAGAGAGGAGAGAAGACAAGAAAGGTTGAGCTCACAAAATTCTCTTCCAGGACACTCCCTAATAACCAAAAGATCCTCATTTTTGAAGAATTCATTACCTCCTCAAATTGCCAAGTTGGATTTTACCAACTTGGTAAATTACCAAGTATCCTTTAACAAATAAAACATTCTAGATTCAAAAGTCAATTAGAACAGATGCTAAAGTTTTTTTCTTTTTTCATTCTACCATGCCATATATTGGTATCAGTATATGAGCTATTATGAATCTATTTTTGATAGTTAGGTCTTAAAAACCCAGATGCAACCATATTATATATATGTAATCTACAGGCATACAACCAATCTTGCATTATATTCTTAACACCAAAATCTCTATAGTGAGTTAGAAAGACAATAGGGTCATTCAGTCAAGTTTAGTTCATTTAGCCTAGCAAGATGAGACCAATTAGGAGACACTATAGTAAACAAAGTCATTCATTGATCCTGTTGCTGTTTCCTCACAGCTCAAACGAGTACCACGTTTTAAAATCACTTCTTGATTCTTTAGGAAAAATAGATAAGCTCCATTTTAGTTTGAGTGAAGTTCTGGTAGAGTTATGTTGGTCTTTTGCTGTGACGAGTTTATCTGGCTCTTAGCATTACATAAAATTGGAAAGGAAATCTGTTAGAACGTATAGGAAGTCTGTTCAGGAAAGCATACTACTTGTCCATTTTAAATTCATAAGACAATGTTATTAAGTGTACTTGTTTTAAAAGATAGTAAAAGATACCATCTGTTGACCATACTGAATTTCTCAGAATTTATAATAGTTTTTCCTCTCCATTCAATACATTTCTTTTTTAAAATTTTATTTTATTTATTCACATTCCAGTTGTCCCCTCCCTCCTCTAGGTCTCCCATCCCATCGTTCTTCAACCCATTCCTCTTCTCTTGTCTCTTGAGAGTGTGCTCCCAAGTACACAGCCCCCCTCCACTTCCCTGAGGTCTCAAGTCTTAATCTGAGGATTAAGCACATCTCCCACAGAGGCCAGACCAGGCAGTCCTCTGATATATATGTGTCAGGGGCCTCATACTGGCCCCTGGTTGGTGGCTTAGTCTCTATGAAGTCCCTGTGGTCTTTCAATGGGATCCTTTCCCCCTGCGGAGTTCTGACTTAGTCCAACAGTTGGGTATCTGTGTCTGTTTCAGTCAGCTGACGGTGGGCCTCTTAGAAGACAGCCATACCAGGCTCTCATCTGTAACCACATCATAGCCTTGGTGCGCCTTCTGTACCTTTCACCCCCGCCACCCCGGCCACCTGCTGCCATGAGATGGATCTTAAGTTGGGCCAGTTATTGGACCTTGGACCACCTTTTGTTTAGTCTCTTCTCCATTTTTCTCCGTGCAGTTCTTTTAGACAGGAATAATTCTGGCTCAGAAAATTTGATTCTGGGTTAGTAACCCAGTACTTCTACTTGAGGCCTTGTCTAGCTACTCAAGGTGTACTCTTCGAGTTCCCTCTCTATAATGTTGAACATTTTTGCTGAGATCACCCCTATTGAGTCCTGAGAGTCTCTCAACTGTCTGGGTCTCTGGTTATTTCTAGAGGGTCCTCCTACTTCCCACCCCACCAAAGCTGCTTATCTCCATTCTCCTGGCCCTCTGGGCTTCTCTCCTGTTTCTGCCCCCAATACCTGATCCTGTTCCCCTTTTCCCCAATCCCTCCCCTTCCCAGATCCCCCTCTCCCTTTAAAAGACATCTTCATATTTACTTTAAAACAACTTATTTAATAAAATATGTTTATAATTTCTTAAAAATATATAGTCTAAAAAATTGAAATGCAAAATAAAAACAAAAACTATTTCAACTGTCTTTCTTTTTCTTCATTTCATCTATGCTGTCACTTCTTGCCTTAATTTAACTGATTATTTCAATGCTGAGAATTAGACTAGTATATCAGAAGCAAGTTATCACCTACTCCAACATAGACTGCTTTGGTAATAATTTTTTTTATCTTAGTTTCAGTTCAAAAATTCTACAAAACCCAGACCTCAGAGGCTGGAGAGATGGCTCTGTTGATAAAATATTTGCCACATTAACATATTTTGAGACCAGATCCCTAGCGCTCATAAAAATGTTGGGCATTGGAATGGTTGTCTGTAATCCAGGGCTCTTGGGAAGAGGACAGAGAGATCGAGTTTAGCAAGTTAATGCACTCAAATAAGCAGTTATCCTATACTAATACAAGACGATAAGTGAATAAGGAAGACATCATATAAACTTACTGTAACTTCTTCACATTGCAACTTACCTGTACATACCACAGGCCTACACCCACATTTTAACACATATAAAGACCATATATCATGATTTTCTGGTCAGCTTACTGTACGCAGTGAGACTGGATGTAAATAATTTACTTTTCTTGGTTCCTAACAAGTAAATATAGGCAGTGGAATCATTGTGATCTCGGCCTCTGTGATCTCAGAAACGATTTTCAATGTAAATGCTTTAGGAAAAAGGAATTTATTAGACAACAATGTCTGAATCATTTATATTTTTTTCTTTGCAAAGGGTATATTTTCATACCAATTTTCTTTTCAACCATTCATAAAAAAATTATAGAATGACTCTTCATCGTGCAGCTCTGGATAAATCATGTTAGTAGCAACTTAATTCATTTATATAACATTATATAAAAGTTATAATCTGTAACTCTTAACATATTTGTAGATATTCAAGGATATATTTATAGGTAGGTAAATTACTAGCTAGATTAATAGTCAGTATTCATAATTTTAATTATCTTCTTATTAGATTCTGGTGTCATCACATCTACAAAAATCTTTAATTATGAAACAGATCCAACCAGGTTTCTTCTCATAGTTGATACTGGAGGAGTCATGAGACACGTTTTGACCATTAATATAATTGATGTTCCAGAACCTCCAGACTGTACTATTGACCCCCTCTTTACTTCAGGCTCAGGTATGATTCTTGTTTTCTCTATTATTTAGTTTCAATAGAAATCTATATTCAAAGAGATGAAATATGTTATTTAATATAGAGATATTAATATTCATCAATATTGTATTAGACAAAAATTTATGTAAATACAAATATGCAAACATATAACAATATACATATGTATAAGAAAATATACAAATGCTCACTAGAATAAATTGAAAATACATTTGCTAGGTAGTATTTTCACTTGTGAACTTAAAAGGCAAACATTAAAATTAAGAATATAATTCCTAGGGGCATTTAAAAAATAACTAAGACGGACAGACAGGAGGGATAAATGAGTTAATGTATTAGTAAATGGCTCTTCTTTCCTGGCTCATAAGTGTTTTACAATCTTTAGTTATATTCTCATTTTTATTTGTTCTTATGACAAAAATCTATCATCATAAAATGTTTCACTGAAAGTATTTCACTTTTGCTGACAATTATTTTCCACTGAAGTTATTGTGATCAGTGCCTCTTCTGTGTTCTCTGTCATACATCAGATTCATTTAACTACATAGCTAATTTCTAATAAATGCCACTTTTCACCAAAAATTTCAGTGACAGACTAGTTCACATTTTTAAAGTTGTATCAGTCATTATGCCTCTTATTTTTTGATTATAAGGAGAACACATGACGAAGTATTAAGTTATTGAGGATTAGAAGTCTGGGGCTCATAGTTCAAACCGATGAGATTATGACCAAGTATTTCTGCTCCTATAGCAGAAATTCAACAAGGAATAATTGACAGCAAACCAGTGAATACAAGTTACTTGTGAACACTGAAATTTCAGCTTCATACAGCTTTTTGTGTCAAAAGTATCTGTCTTCTTTGTATCTTTAAATAATTTCAGTTTATAGAAATTACTTTTAGTTCATAGACTATAGGAACACTGACAGATTTTAAGACGTAACTCATACAAATAAGTTTAAAGATATATAGAATGGAAAGAGGAGGACTAGCCAGCAGTTTGCTTCAGTAATCCACAGAGGATATGGTATATTTTGACATAGTAATATGGTAGGAATAAATGGAAAAAAATTGCCATGATATGCTTAAATATTATATTAGCCTAATGACAAACTAAATAAAAAGGAAGAAGAAATGCCCTCAGGTTTCTGATTGGTAAAACTAACGTAGAGATCCTCAAGCATAAAAGGGAAACTGAGGAACAGACATTTGAAGATACTTATGAGCTCACTTTGAATGTAATTTGTTTGTTACAGGATTAGGCAATAAATATAAATGAGGTCCCTAAACATGATAGGCAAGCAATGTTCCATTGAATGACATCCCTAGCCCAACATATCATATTTGATATGCCCTTGTTAAATATATCAAAGGAGAGATTTAAGTTAGCAGTTGAGCTCAGAGGTCTTGTATAGGGCTATGAAGGTTTTGTAATTGAAACCATGTATTTGGATGAAATCACTCAATTACAGTGGGGACTTAGAGTAGAGAAGGCATACTGCCAAACCTTGAAGAAATACATTTAATGACTACGTTGGGAAGAAAGTTATCCTGCCAAGAAAAGAAAGAGCACTCACAATGATGGTAGAGAAAGGAGGGAGTTATACCATGTTTGACAAGAAAAAAAAAAAAAAAAAAAAAAAAAAAAAAAACACTCCAGGAGCATGCCAGGTGCTTGTTTCGTAGAATTCCATTCTACAGTTAACTCTAATGGAGAACTACAATGCCCATTACTTTCCCAACAAACAATATAAAGAATCAAAACAAATCAGTCTTGGAGCTATTTTACCAGGTCATAGATGTAGAAGCCAGAGTGTGGCAGGTTGATTAGTGAGTCTGAGAAAAGTGCAGTTTTTTTTAAACCTCTCAATATGAAATTGAACAGAAGGCAGTGGCTGAGTTAGATGGGATTGCAAGACTCTTGTCTGGCTTATTTCTTTTTAAAAGAAGACATTGTGGTAATTCATAAACAAACAGAGAGGATTCATTTGACTGGGAGGGTGAGCTCACATGAAGAAAAGTACAAATGGGTCAGATAAAAGCACAGCTGGAATTAATGAAAGATCTATCAATGTGTTTATCTCTCTTCTAAACAGTTATATTTCTTTGTTTATCATTTTAATTTACTTTTTGTTTATCAAATTAAAAATCGCCTTAAAATTTTACATTTTCTTTCTTCAGATTGTTCTTGTACTCTACATTCTAACATTATTCTCGTGACCTCAGAGTATCTACTTGAAAGATATCTTTATCACTTTAATTAATGTGTAGTTTCATGAAAATATAATTTAATATACCTCAATTTTGAAGATTAGATTATAAATTTAAACTATGAATTGCCTTTGAAAATGTGAAATAATTTTTAAAGTTTGAAATCTGCAAAGCAGAGCCAAGTATTCAGTTTACTAAGTGGGCTATATGAAATATTTTAAAAATGATCATTAAGATAAATTAGCATTTTTTATATAAAAGTACATCTATTAGATTGTGCTCAACTATTGCATTTACTTCCTTAGGCATGTTGGTTGCATTTGGAAATGGAATGTGTATTCCATTTGTTGATACAAAATGTTGATACAAAAGTCTTATTTTTTTGCATTCACTACTAAGAAAAAGATGTTCCCTGAAAATTATGTGCAGTTTGTCCTATGCATACCCACTCTCAGTGGTATTTGCTGTAGATTTAATTAGATAACTAGGTTCTTCCCCACCCCCCTCCCCTTTCTTCTCCTGGTCAAGAAGCAAGTTACCAGATTCTCTCTCCTGATCTCCTGTGAGCTTTTGTACCATTTTTGGGTCTCAGACTCTAGTGACTCTTGAGTCTGATGACTACTCACTTCTTACTTTGTATTCTCATCTTGTCTATGAGGAGACAATAAATGTAGTTTTGAGAATGACAGAATAAGGGACGTGGTCACAAGAAACTGTGGGTTGCTAACATACTGTTAGACCCAATTTGAAAATCTGTTAACAGGATTTTGCCTTATCAGAGAACTTAACAGCTATTCAGTAGATTGTCACCTTTGATTTTTCCCAGTAGGTGTTTTCCATGGATGCTAGACATCTTAGAGCAAACCCTTTTATCTGCCAAGTGAAGAAAGAAGAATCATGTGTAAAAAATGTTGACTAGAAATCAATAACCTGGATGCCAAGTTTAGTCCATTTGTCAAAGAAGCATTGGTGTATAAATAAGTTTTGGAGAACTGTTTTTGTTGTAGAATGGATTTAAGGTTGCGTAGGAGGTGAAAAGATATTATAAGTCCTGGCAATGAAGGGTAGGAGAGAATTGGTGCCACAGCTAAGCAATGCTCACTCAGGTGTGCTGTTTTACAGACATGTGTTTGTTGACATGCTAATGAGCAGCAGGCAGAAGGGAACAGGAACGCGTTGCCAGAATAAGTTTGCTGAGTTGTCAGCAACAAACGCAAAGGTAGACACTGTACAGAGAGCAGGTTTGCCCCTTAGACAAAAGTTCTTCCACCTCATTGTACAAGGGCAGAATACACAGGCCTAAATTGTTATGCAGAACACAGAACAAGTTCAGCTCTTAATAGCCTAATTGTATGTTTTTCCTGTGATATTTTGGTAGCTCTTCTATGAACTTCAAGATAGATGAGAAGGGGTTAAAGCTTTAGAGGGAAAAGGCATAGTGAAATAAAGTAGAAGAATAGAGTACACTAATAGAGAATTACTTCAGAGCATTGAGGATCCAGAACATTTCATCTTTAATAATTCTTTGTGTAGATAATAGCTTGAGCTCATAAAGACTCAAAACAAATCTGACAATTGTCCAAACAGTTGGAAAACTCTAAAGAAGCTTAAATCTATTGTTCTAGTGATTTGATTCAAATCACTAAACTAAATTAAAATTTAGATGTCAGTTTCTGTCTTTTGTGCTTTACCTCATTCGTCTATTTTAAATTTCAATTATTATCTAAAAGTAATTTTGTTATTATTTATTTGACTTTAAGAAAAGTTTTGGGATGTGTTTTTAACTGTTTCTGTGTCTCCCTACACTACTGTACATTTGTGATGCTTTGAAAATAATTTTCTGTTTTATAATATTCTGTTTTATTGAAAATAATGTTTCTGTTGATATATGGAAACATAGAGAAATAAATACTTAAGACATTGTTTACTAAGTTTACTAAAGTTTTATTCTTCATATTATTATTTTGCCTAAATTACTTTGAAATTTAATGACAATCTGTCTTCAAATGATGCTCAGGTGGGTGTTTGTGTATTGCTAATATACTTCTTTCTCTTCCTCATCCTTCTCGCATTTTGTTTTCTGGAGAAAATATGGGGCACATGTTCCTAGGTATCAGAATAGTGCTGAGCTATGTCAAAATCTTTTAGAGCTTCCCTTTAAAGATTACAAAAAATTAAATTTAGTTGGGCAGTTTGGTAGTATTTGGTTTTGTTGTAATTTCAATTTAGTCTTCTTCTTAGGTACGAAGCAGGAAAGTTTAGAATACCTTGCAACCAAATATGAGATCATATTTCAGTGAGGTCTAATGGAACAATACACACACACACACACACACACACACACACACACAGAGAGAGAGAGAGAGAGAGAGAGAGAATTCACAAATGCAAAAGTGTATGTGCAAGTGTACTCATTTCACATATCCAGAAAAGAATTTACTCACCCTGTCTTTTCTTGAGTCCATTCCATCAATCCATGACATATTTTGTATAGGTTTTATGTATTTTTAAAGACCTTTTATTTCAGTGTTGTAAAGAGATGTTTGAAGGTTTATGAGCGTTTGAGGTTAACCATTATCTATACATACTTCTCTAACAAACTGACTCGAGTAGACGTAGAAGTGTTTTGTGGCTCCCTGCTGGACACTCCTGTCCTGGGCTATTGTTGCTGCTAATAATGCTGCAGAGTAAAGAAAAGCTTTGCGGGAGAGGAAAAAGAAAAAAATCAGATTCCTGTCCCAAATTGTCATTCCTGCCCCACAATAATCCAAAATTCATATTAACCTAATCAATATTTTGTTTTAATGGAATGTTTTTTTTTTTTTAATTTTGATTTGCTTCACAGCTACATTTGAAATCGCTGAGGACTATCCGCTCTTTCAACCCATTTGTAAAGTGAATGTAACAGATGAAGACATTGTACATGGTGACAGGTTGACAGTAGGTGGCCATTATTGTGGGAGATGCATATATGTTCATAGCAGGCTCTCAGAGCATAGTCTCTGAGACATTTTATAAAAATAGATAATGTATCTTCAGAAATGAATATATGTGTATGTGTGTCTATGTGTCTGTGTGTCTCTGTGTGTGATTTTGATACTTTGCATGACTAATTTAAAAATTTCTAACCTACAGAGATTTCTTTAATCATGATTGATTTATAGTTATAAAGTTTTTCATAGACTTGGCAAAAACAACAATAACAATACCAACAAAAATTTCTAAGTTTCTATATAGAAACTGTACTGCCATTTAAACTCTGCATGATTTTCTGGCACATAATCTCCACATATGGTTCTATTGAACACATATTGAAGTCTTGTATTACATTCAGTAACTCTCAGAGTGAAGTAATGTAGCACCAACTGCTGCTGGGCTGTCTGCTGACCTAGGCTGCTCTACGCTAGTGGTGTGACATTGGGAAAGTGACATAATCTTTTCTGCCATTGATTTCCTCAATTAGAAGATATTTCTTCTTTCTCTCCTCCTTATTAATATATGTGTTATCAGTCAACATATTAAAATTCTCTGTGGAATAGTCAAAACTGTATTGTTGTAGACTAGCCAATATGAAATTGTTAAGAAATCTGAGAGCTTTCCCATTAGATAATGTCTTTTCAGTAGAGTGAAGAATAATAACTATGGTCCAGCTGAAAATAGTTATTGCCAGTCTCCTATTTGAAGGAACATGAGAAGGACCAGCGGGTAATAGTTTCAAAATACAATGTTTTGAGAATTAGTTAAATTGGTGCGGTATAGGATTCATAGTAGTGAATTTACAGCAGTAACTGGACCTTTCTCTAGTAAATCATTTTCTCTTTTAACAGTCTTTCCAGGTAGTTTTGAGTAAAGATTTATCTAATTTAACCTTTCCTCAAATCACTGGAGAACTTTCAGTAAAGTTGTAAAACCTACATATCCAGCTGTCTTAATATTTGAAAATTTAAAATGTGTATAAATCCTGAATTTTTAAAAATTTAAACTGACAATAAATTTATGCTCTCTATATATCCTTTCATATATTTGAAATTATTTGTATAATCATAAACAAGCATTTTAAAATTCTTTTATAAAACTGTGATATAGAAATTCATTAAACACTAATAAAGGGAGTGTAAAATATGGTGACAAAGTGAGTTCATTTTCTTCTATCCAAATGACAACATGCCATTGATTTGATGCCATCTAGACCATAATAGTAGTAATTATAAAAACTAAAGAACTCTTTACCGGTTTGTCCCATTACTGTACATTAATAACTTCTGTACCTTTTGATTCATTTTGGAATGGGGAATATACATTTTCTTTTTCAGTACAACATTGAGACAGAGTTATCTGGACCAAAGCGGGGAGCAAACTCCTTTGGAGTAGATCCTGTAAATGGTGTTGTTAGCTTAAGAGGTGACGATATCGTGGACTTTGATGCTGGATATCATGTAATTTAATTTTATTTATTTCTCTATTAAGAATGAAAGTAAATTGTAAATACCTTTGAACTCTTCATGAAAAATTAAATACATTTTGGTATTACAAGATTTGTAGGATTCATTTGCAAAGATTTGTGTAGTTAAGCAAATGTCTAGATCTAATCCATTAGTTAACAAAGTGAAGTGATTATACCATAACTATAAAAGGTTTCTAAAGAAATTTAGGATAAAATGAGCACAGATATACGAGCTAAATGATCTATTGGGATACTTGAGTATAAAATGTGGATGAATATAAGTTATGAGTGTTATTACTATTATTAGGAAATTATTACTCTTTTAGAAATGCCTTCATATCTGTTAACTCATGATGCAGTTGAGAAAATACTGAGTACGCAGAAAGTATACGACTCTATAGTGGTGGTTCTCAACTTTCCGAATGCTATGACCCTATAATATAGTTCCTCACGTTCTAGGGACCCTCAACAATAAAATCATTTCACTGCTACTTCATAACTACTTTACTGTTACTGTTAGGAATCATAATGCAAATATCTGACATGCAGCATATCTGACATGTAACCCCCAAAGGGGCTGTGATGCAAAAGTGAGAACCACTGCTCTATAACAAAAATAAAGAAGTTGCTGATGATATTGAGGAAGATTTAGTAGTTGAAGACGACTTCAACATTCTAGTCTGAAGAAAAATAAAAGGCTGAAGAAGGCAAATGAATCTTACTTTACCTTCAGTTTGGAAACATTGAATGTTGCATAATGGAAGGGAAGGCAACAGCAGGCTTTCAGTGTATCTATTGTAGGAGATTAAGTTAGATAGAAAATAGGTGGAAGTTAAATATACTACCTTCATGGGTGTGTGAGCAGTTCAAAGCTACCTTTCTGGGACTCCCCCAATTTACTTTTATCTCTACTCACACATCCTCCCCATCATCTTAAATCTTCCCAAACTTCTTTCTTCTTTATCCTCACTATACACTTGAGCAACTAATTATAGATTGCACATAGTGTCACCTTCATATTCGCTGTCCTTCATTCAGCATGGAAGCTTGTACATTATAGATGTCTATTAACATCTTTTTTCAAAGTTCGTTAAAGGCCCTTTACTATGTTAGGAGTGATTTCTTTGTGTTCTCATAGAGACACTTAATTTGTGACATATGAGGGGTGAGTGGAGGGACACACTGACAAGGAGCATACTCATTTCTGATGACATTCTCAGCCCTTCAGAAGCTACACTATTTCTTAGTAGCTCGAAGCCCTGTGTCTCAGGATCATCACCAAACAGTCTGTTATGTTATGAGCTTCAGTTCATTGTATTTTGTGTTTAAGATTAAATATAGTATGTTTGTATTACCAGTTATCAAATAGTATAGTATAATTTTTCAAAACCTCCCTTCCAGACTTTCCAGCTGTCAGTGAGAGTGACAGATACAGCAGGTTTGTTTTGTCAAGGGACAATAATTATCAACATTAGAAACATAAATGATGAAACACCTCAATTTGAGTAAGTACATTTATTTCAAAGTGTAAGCATAGGAAAATGGTTAAAGCAAAGCTTTTGTGTATATTAAAATCAAAATAGAGTCTGTGTTAATGGAGAAAATTATACCCTGATCTGTCAAAAACATATTAGTATATACTCACAACTGATGTGTGTATGTGTGTGTGTGTGTGTTTGTGTGTGTGTGTGTACAGTACACAAAGTATACTAGAAAATACTGAAAGCAAATTTAGAAGTGATCTACCTATAATGTGATGGAAAGATTTTATTGGGTTTCTGTTTCCATTCTTGAAAAATTTCAAAGCTATTATACTGATTTCTAATAACCATATTAGCCTTAATCAGTTTAAAATATTTAAATATTTTATTTTCATAATTCAAAGTACAAGCAGAATTAGGAAATATTTGCAGATTATGAATTGATACTTTTCATACTTTAAAATGTATTAAGTAGAATATTCTGCTATAATGGAAGAGTAGTCAAATACTATTTTATATTAGTAAAAACGAAACCACAGTGAATTAAGGCTGCTTTCCTGGTTAGTAAGTTGTATCTCCACAGATCACTACAGGAAGTAATTTTTTGAGTTCCTGCATTCACCTGGTTACAGTATTGAGAAACTAGAGCAAATTTAGATGATTCATAATCCCTTATTTCTGAAAATAGTTAATCTGTAGTTCTACCTATGTTTGCTATAAAGGTACCATCAATACCTAAAAATAATATTTTGTTGCTCTCGTTACTTAATATAGGTAACATTATTACACATTTAATAATACTAAGAACATAATACTAAGAGTATATGAACCATGTCCAAATTACTAAATAGTTTTTAATATATTTTTCATTTACAAAGAAACATGGAACATTAAGTAATAGGGTGACAGAAAAGAAAGTTATCTAAAGTGCTCCAGTATATAATTATTATATTTATTATATTAGGTGAGAAAAGGGAGCCAAGTGTGATGTGACCAGTAATGTCACTTGTAGACAGAGCATCACACACTCAGCTCTCTTGCTCCTGAACCTTGCAAGACACACAGGTTATCAGTTAGTATGATGCCTTAAAATTTTTCCAAATAAAGAGACTTATATTTCAGAAATATTCTAGAGATGATCAGGAACATTTTGTAAGGTGCAGACAGGTAATAAATAATTTTATAGAAATTGATTTCATACCTTGCTCTAAATTACAACTTTAAAAAGCAACTCACCCTACCAGACTACAAGATGAAAATTAATAAATTCAGTGTCTTATGTTCATTTTTCAACAATTCCATGTATTATTTATCTGGAACAATTGCCATGTATCATTCCATTGTCTTTTTTCTTTTTTTTAATTACACTTACTCATGATTAAAATTCGATTTCTGGTTCTGTTAATCTCAGTTAACGTAAAGATGATATGGAACATATTAAAAATTATGAAACTTTGTGCCTCAAACAACTTTTCTCAACATTTGACCAAGTTTGGAGCAACTACACTCTTGTCAAAAGGAGATGCTGTCATAAATCTAGATGTTTCTTTAATTTATAAATCAGCAATTTCATTGTAAAATTGTGGTTTCCAAAATTTTTCGTGACAATTTTATTCTTAGGCCATTTCCTATGGATTCAATTAACGTGACTGAGAAGAAACCCATTGGAGATTTTGTAGCAAGGGTAAAAGCCACAGACCGCGATGAAGACGGCAGCATCATGTATTCCTTTAAAACCCAGCAGGAAAGGTTTGGTTTAGACCCTTGTAAGTTTTAGATAAATACTTCTAGACTACTTTAGCTAAACATAACCAATATCTACACTCCCTTGAGAGTTTGGGCTGGTAGAATTACTCTTTCAAAATTAAACACAGCATAGGAAACATAGCAGAAACATGTGACATTTATACTTATGACTTTCCGACTTGTTAAAACACAATTTCATAACATAGACAGTGATATAAAACTTTGCCTCCATTATGGAGCATTATTCTTCAAAGATAATTCACATGGGTATATCTATGGGACACATAGCTATCTTTTTTGGTCATATTTGTAAAAATCAGGACTTTTGTCAGGTAATTTAATTTTATTTGATTATGGGTGAATTTTGTTTAAGTGAACAGAATAGTTATTCTGAAATATTATATGTGTGATATTTGTTATACCTGGCATTATCAAATATGAGAATTAAACAGAAAAACAGAAGTATGAAGAATATGTTGTGGAAGCTGACTGGGTGGTTTTTAAATAGGCTATAGTCTCCATTTTATTCTAGAACTGAAAGTCATGAAAGGAAGGCAGACAAGAAATGGAAAAATCCTAGGGTAGACTAGAATACAAAAGGACAGATGGAATTCCATTAACATGACTTTGCCTGAGAATGTCTTTGTCCCGCCCTCTGATGGTGTTGGTATCCTATAGAACCTGAGTCCTTCTGATCCTTAGTTGACTCAATTATCCCAGCAGTCAGAAAAGCTAAAAGATCCGACAGATGTGTCCAACTGAGGATCACTAGAGCTATGAATATGGAAATACAAAATTATAAATCTACTCAAAACACTATGAACTATCTCTCTGTGTATTTCTCTTCACTTCTTCCTCTGTCTGTGTGTTTGTGTGTCTGTTTCAATTTTTCAAAATATATGTAAAAACTAAACTACAATAAAATAAACTATAAGGCTGCTGCTACCTTTCCAACCTTCAGTTAACCAGATTCCTACTTGAGGGCCATCCAAAATCGGAAACAAATGAGAATAGACCTGTCAGTTTGGCACATTACGAAGCCTTCCTACCGATGAGCCAATATTTTTTTAAAAAAAATTTGAATCCATAGTTTTTAGTTTGTTTATAAATTTTCAATTTTAAATTTCAGTGGAAAAAAGAAAGTCAGAAAACGTTAGGGGAGTCCCAAAATCTTGTAAAGATGCTGAAGACATATGTGATATATCAAAGTAAATCATTTCAAATCAAGAAGAACAAATTTTTAGAGGGAAAGTAGGTTGTAGCTCCAGGGCTGAACAGTCACCTCGTTTTAGAAAACTTCCTTATTTGATTTGACACTTAAGTTCTCCTTCCTCCCACCTTTAAGTGGAATAAAAAGACCAAAGCTTGTGAGCAGAAGTAGTGAATAATTGTGATGAGATTTTACACTCACTACTATGATATATTTACAATTAATATCAAATGTCACCTATTATATTTGGTATTTTAGAGAAGAATTGCTAGTTTCTATACTTGATAAACACATATATGATAATTTAAAAACACTTAGAGGAAATGTAATGAATTAAGCATTAATATGGAATTATTTTAAAATAAAGATGTAGTAAAGAAAAATCATTAAAGATTTAAAATTATATATACTTGATATATATCACTTTCTTATAAATGAATATTATAGAATTTTATAGAAATTTAGACATCATCAGGATAAACTAAAAGGAATAAGTATTTCACTTTAATTATTTTTTTAGTCACAGGTATTATCACTGTTCTTCAACCTTTGAATCTTGACAATCCAAGTAACTCCAGAATCTACCATTTGGAAATTGAAGCCAGAGATGATGGCAACAACAGCAACTCGTATATGTTCACAGTTTTTGTGGAAAATGTTGATGATCCTATTTCCTGTGATCCAAGGTTTTCAACAGGCACAGGTATATTTAAAGTCAATTTCATTTCAAAGATTCAATTAAAACTGCCCTACAAGTAGTAGCCTGGAAACATAGCAGAGCTTCCTTCGTGATTTGATTTAGAGCGAAGGGTGCTAAGGATTGAACCAATGACCTTACGTGTATAGAAGCACACTCCACCACCGAGCTGGTTCTAGTTCTACTTCTCAAACAAAACCTCGCTTCAGAACTCTGGCTGGGCTTGGACTTGTGATCCTACTTCATCATTCTCCCAGTGTATGCCACTAAGCTTGAAAATGTTTATTAACCAAAATCAATGAAAAATAGAGGCCGTGAATTTGAATATGGAAGGATTCAAAGAGTAAAAAAGGATTTTTTTTTAAATAAAAAAAGCTAGATAGAGGAGAGATGGGCTTCAAAATAAGGGAAAAAAAGGATCTTTGTAGTTCAAATTCCAATTATCTTTATTAGGTGTGTGATAGAGAAAAGTAATAGAAATAGTATTTTAAACACATCTGTAACATAAGGTTTAATTTGTTCCTCACAATATGTCAAATATGTAACATCTAAACAGATATAATTTTCATGACTGGGGAGAAAGTTCAGTTACTAAAGTGAGTTTTGTAAGTGTGAGGACCTATGTTAACCCCCCTGGAACCCATTGAAAACAAAACAAAACAAACAAGCAAACAAATTGTAGCTGCTGTTTTATACTTATAATCCTAATGCTGGTGAGTCAGGGACTGGTGGGACTCTGGAGAACCTTGGCCATTCAGCCTAGCCAACTGGCTCAAATTTAGAGAAAAAACTACTGGCAAGTAAAGAATATTGGGAGTAGAAGAAATAGTCTTCCCAAAGAATAAAACACAGGAAATGGTTATCCCATGGCATAAGGTCATCAATGAAAATGTATACATACAAATAACATTACACAGACTGAGAAAATGATATGTGTATATTCAGGGATGCACACACACACACACACACACACACACACACACACACACACACTCCAGCAATGAAATAAAAAGAAGCCATAAATTTGAAAGACACCAGGGCAATAGGAATATATGGTTGTATTTGGAAGAAGAAAAATAAAGAAGAAAAATGATTTTATTATATTATAATCTCTTTTTTAAAATAAAACAAAGTAAAGTAAAAAAATATGGCAAATCTTACAAGGCTCTTGGTGTAGACTAGCTTTTGGTCTTAGTGTTCATGAAGATAATATCTTTTTGGATGACTATGAAACGATTTGATGTTCTTGGTAATTTGATTTTAGTGTCTTCGCATTATAGTAAACTTTTAAAAGATGCACATGAATCTCAAGGTCATGCTGACCTGAGTTCTACCATAGACTTGGCTTAACTCCTAAGACATGCTGGAGATCAGGGAGCCTTTGTCCCATTGTATCGGTGGTTTCTTTGCAACTAAGGCAAAACATGAACGACTCAGTGTAATTAAACAAAGAATACCACAATTCTGTGGACACCCCCCCCAAAGACATTATTACAAATTGTATGTTGATAATTTGACATATATCTAACCAACTCAGTTTCTAATTTTAGTTGCCCCGAGGCCACAGCTACCCAGAATGAATCACTACACCTGATCATTTGTTCACACACATCTAGAGTAGAACAAAAGTTCAAAAGAAACTAATCTTTATTCATACAAAAAGTTGTTTTTTAATATCTTCAGAAATATAAAAAAAACACAAGGATTCTCGGGACCACCAAAATAGATAATAAATAATAACCTCTGAATTGGAGGGATTGCTCAATGGTTAAAAACACTTGATGCTCTTGCAGAGAGTCCAGATTTGGTTCCTAGAACCAACATAATGGCTAATAACCATCTGTAACAAGTATTTCAGGGATCCAGCCTTCTTTTGTCCAGTCATACACATGTTCAGTCATACATGTGTTATTACATATCTATATTCAGCTACTTACATATAGGCATGAAATACTTCTTTTATGTGCCTTCTTTAATGTTTGTGTGTGTGTGTGTGTTGACTATGTGTATGAATGAATGAATCATGTGTTTCTACAGATGAATCTGTTTTTCATCAGATGAAGAAACTCTCAGTGGTTTACATACCCATGTGTGTGTGTGTGTGTCTTATTTTATTTGGGGATGAGACAGAATCACACTTGATTACATCAGAACCAAGATAAAGCATACAGTTTTCAGAAAGTAGCATTTGTTGAGATGTGTGAGATATATACATATTATACTTACTTCCCACAACCACCCTAATGATGAGACCGCAGTTTATCTTCATTGTACAAATAAGAATGAGGATGTAGTATGAATTAAAAGACATTTTTCTTTACTACACTGTTTGCATCTACTTTTATGCATTACTGTGGGAAATAATAAAAAAACAATATTCTTGCATATATGAATCTAAGTGTAAGTATCCTTGTAACCGTTGGTGTTTCAGACAGTGAGCAGTTATATCTCATTCTACACATCAACCAGATATTTAAATTTAAAAATAAAAATCTGAATTTTGTTGATTGTTTTAAATATCAAAACTTAAAAAGCAGTTATCTGGGCTGGATGTTCTCAGATTAGAGTCCCGGCTGTTTAGAAAGTCGAGGCAAGATTATTTTCGTTCCTTCACTGAGATGAGCCTGAAAAGCTTAGTTAAGTCTCAGGTAATTTTATGGAAATAACGGTGAAGAAGGTTGCTCAATACTTATATGCTGGTTGTGCAAGCATGAAAACCTGGGCTATTTCCCCAAAACATCCACAAAAGTCGAGTGTGACCATACCCATCAATAAACCCACTACTGGGAAGATGAATAAAATATCAGGGGCCCACTGACGGGGAGTATATCTCATAGTGAGAGCTCAAGTTGAGTAAGGAAACTTTTCTCAGAAAAAGTAGAGGTGAAGCAATGAGTGAATAGGAAATCAACAGCAATCTCTAACCTTCATGTGTGCCTGTGTGGGCAATTGTATCAGTAAACATGTATACACCCCCACCCCCAAGACATAAATAAAGCTAAACTAAAAAATCAATATTTAAGTTTGTGTGAATAAACATTTGTAGTGTTTTCTAGAGGAAGTATCTTTAGGAAATTACTCAATAGAGACTTTTACAGCCTGGTGACTTACAGAGGCCATGTGAAGCAAGAAAATACGGAGGCATGTGTCATTTAATTACAATTAATGGCTTGTATGATTGTGTAGGTATTTCAGTGTCTGTTCCTGAAAATATCCCCTCATCTGCTTTTATATATGCAATTCTTTCAAGAGATCCAGATCTGGGACAAGAGGTTGAAGTAAGTTTATAATTATCATTTATGTTTTCCCCATTGTTTAAAAAGTGGAATGCATCACTTAATTTTCAATGAGCAAAATTTGTTTTCTCAGGTTTTAAAATTAAGCATGTCATTGGACCTTATGGTGCTAACTGAAGTAAGATAGCGATTAAAACTTTTGAATATAGCAGCAAAATGAAAACAATAAGAGAGAAAGTGGAAGTCATAGACCTTCAATGATCTGCAGGCACTGTAGGGAAGAGTGTCTTATTACTACATTTATCTCAGATATTTGTGCATTCTGGAATAGCCTTTCCTTGTTATTTCTTACATTTACTTATTTAAGTCCCAAATTTACATAAAAGATATTTTAGACCTTCTTATTATTTTGGCTTCACCAATAATTTGTAAAAACTCAAAAATTGATAAGTGATAGATAATAAAATACAGTTTAATGGGGAAAGAAATTTATCATTGTTTTCTCAAAATTTTTTATCATGTAATACATCCCATAATCTTATTATATTTTTAAAAAACAAATTTAGTTTCTTGATAGTATAATACATCATATCAACAGATTGGAATATTCTTTCCTAATTGTAATAGTTTAGTCAATTTCTTGATACAATGGGCAAGAGTCTCTTTTTGCATATGTTCATAATCATTGATTTGACTTATAAACAAACTTGGCAATATGGCTAATGGTAAGGTTTGAGAGAGTAGCTGTCAGGATACTTTAGTCTTTGTAGAATTTTTATTCCAATTTAATTATGAACCATTGGTTAACACACTAAGATCTATTTATTTTTTCCTTACCAACTTTTTTAGACTGAGAAAAACAACAAGGTAAAACACAGTATCTCCTTACTGGACACATAAGTCCATTAATGAGAGTCTATTGTTATGGTGAGGACAGAACATAAGAATGTAAGAGTGTGTCCTTGAGATTATGGGGATTGTGTGTGCACATTGTATGTATGAGTCAACAGGTATATTTTCTGTGAGGGGCATTACTATAACATTTGAATTTTTAGTCATTAAGGTGAGAAAAAACTTCAGTTTGAAAGCAGCCATTTTTAGCAAATCCAAAATCATCATACTATCAGAAGAAATAAAAGAATTTTTTCCATAAAGTGTTCAGTCGGTTCTAATCTAAAGTAAGGCAACTTTGGTTCTTCAGAAACAAGCAAGTAAAGAAAGCCAATTGTCCATTAGCACAGCTGTCAGATCTCTTTCTATGTATTAATTATCGTACCTCCCAGGTTTTGTTGTTCCTTTGAAGAAGAATCAGGATGTATTTTTTTTTGTCTTTTTCCAGTTTAGAGTCTTAATTTTTTTTATACCCAGTAATATTTCTCTTAAGTCTGGGCTCTATTTCCCTGTTATTACTGTGGATAATACAGTGAGAATAGTATGTCATTCTCATAATAAAACAACATGCTTGTGTAAAGCATGACTTTTATTTTTCAGGTCTAACATCCATACTGGGGTGAGATTTAAAGCTTTGTTTCAAATTGTTTGTTGTGTGTACCTCTTTATAGATATCTTTCTTCAGTGTACAAGAGGGGATGGTGTTTTATATTTTTTACAAAGCTGTCATGGTAACACTAAAAAGTAAGCTAATTGTGAAACCAGTGAAAGCCATTTAAAATGCCCTAGTGCTTACATTCAAAACAAAATGTGAGAAAAGTACAGCTGAAAAATGTGAAGGAATGTTTGCATTGTTTTTGAAGTCTGGATATAAAAGCAAACTCAGATTTTATTTATAGGCACTGTCTTCACAAAGTGAAACTGAGTGTAGCCTTTGCCAAATAATCTCATCAAAAAACGTCAGTTCGAAATTCATGCTTTTACCACAATATATCAGCCATATTTGTGGGTTTTGTTCCAGTTTTTAATAATAAATTCTTCAACTGATGCCACTGCTTACTTTGCTTTGGATTCACATAGTGGTGTTATTTC
Source organism: Arvicanthis niloticus (assembly GCF_011762505.2). NCBI lineage: Eukaryota > Metazoa > Chordata > Mammalia > Rodentia > Muridae > Arvicanthis > Arvicanthis niloticus. Next base: position 67,424,829 of record NC_047672.1, read on the forward strand.
TAAAACCGTGGAACCACTTTTGGATTATGAAACAGATCCTAAGGTAAGAACAACCAATACTTTAATAAAGCAAATGTTTTTACTTTACTCTTTAATCAAAATATTTGAAACTTACTTAAACTGAAACAAAGCATAAAAAGCCGCCCAATTCATCTGGGTCAATAGAAAGTTATTTAAAAATACACTGAGCAGCACATTTGATGCATCTGTTTCAGGCATCTTGGTATGATGGGGTTGATCTAGGCTTACTATTCAGTGCACAATGTAGGATAGGCTTACTATTCAGTGCACAATGTAGGATGAGCAGAGAGAAGAAGGTAAAAGTGATGGGAGAATGGGGAGGCTGCAGATGCCAGGGAACTGAATACAGCAGATGCAGCTAGAGGGCCTTAAGGGTGGGACACAAACAGCACAGAACAAGATGGAAAACATGGATGTCATCAGGGCAGATTAGCAACACTCATGAGCATGAGTTGAGTCTGCGGGTCAGATTTCTATAGGATTTCTGGGCCTTCATCTTTCAGGACTCTCTCCTCTGCTCCATCATTGGTCCTGCACAGGGATGTTCTGTCTTGTGGAACATGAAATTTCCTCTAATCTGCCTTCACATTAATATAGATGCATTAATTTTTACATTTAATTAAAAATAATTGACATCTATACACTTTTGTGGTCTACAAAGCAAATTCTGGGACAGTCAGTTCAACAAAGAATAACCATGTCTCAAACAAAGCAAAGCAAAACAAACAAGCAAAAAATACCACCAATCTAAGGACTCACCTCCCACTCTTAATATTCTTTGTATGCCAGGTATTGTTTTCACTCTTACTCTTATTTCTAAGGTAACACATGTTGAATTTTTCTCCTTTTCCTAAAGAAATCATGTACCTTCTCCCTACTTTACATAGTTTCTATTTTATTTCTAAATAAACTTTATATATACACACATGATATATAATATACATATATAATAACAATTTACTTAAATGACTATATGTTGTTCATGACTAATTAAAATGTTGTGTGAGATTTATTTATCATGTAGTATATTTTGATCACATTCATTCTTACTCCAGCTCCTCCTGGATTGTCCCTCTTCTACCTTTGTACCCAAATTTATGTTCTATCTTCTTGCTGTTTTAAAACAATAGAGTCGATATATTTCCAATATATATTGCCTTTTACTCTTCCGTGGACATCCTGTTTGGAATGTGGCCCACTTAACAGGGGTTATGTCCTTGAAGAAAACTGATTTCTCTTACCCATCAATTACTAAGATTCTCAGCTTAGTAATTAGTAATTAGTAATAGTTCATGCTCACCTACACCACTATGCTGAGATCTTCTTTTTTTTTTTTCCTGTCTTGCACTTGTTCTGGTCTAGTGTTTGTCATCATCACACTTGTTGTGAATTCATGTATGTCCTGCATAGGGATGTGTGCCTTGACCTGTTCTGTCTGAAAGTCCTTTGCTGTAGTCAGCCTAAACCTCTGGTTCTTGGAATATTTGTGCCTCCATTTCCATCATTGCTTAAATATTAGGCTAGAACAAAGAAGTAATTTCAGACAGAAATCTAAATTTTAGGCTAGAACAAGGAAGCAGGATTCAGACATAAAAATGACCTTGGATTAGGATAGGGAAGTAGGCTCAGATCCTTTGATCATCCTGATAAGCCCTTAGAAATAGTGATCACGGGAGTGTTCATGTAATGGGGCTTAATGCCTTGCCTTTTCTTTGACTATTTGTGTTTATTGTCTTGTTTGTTCCTTGACTATTTGCATCTATTGTACTGCTAGACCCTCAACCTAGAACTGACCTTAATACATACATGTAATCAAAATGGTATAAAAGCATAAAGCAGGAAGGGGGATGGGGAATTCTAGGGAGAGGAAATGGGAAATGGGATGACATCTGTATTGTAAATAAATAAAATATCCAATAAAAAAAGAAAAAATTTAAAAAAAGAAAAAAGAAAAAAAAGAAATTATATGTACTAAGAACTCAAAGTGAAAAAAGTAAAACATTCTGTCTTTTGTTCTTAGCTTTTCCAGTTGGTAATTGCTGTGAGAAATAGGGACAGCCTGTCTCTGGAGTCATGCATTGGCACCATCACTATAAACATCCAAAATGTTAATGATGAGAGTCCCATTCTGATGTAAGCAATGCTTAATCTAAATATTTAAATGGTGTGATTTAACCTCTGGAACCTTTTTTTTTTTTTTTTAATAGCAGGATACATATCAGTGTTTTTCTATTATTTTCAATGCAAAATTTTCTTATAATATTCAAAATGTTGTAGAAAACAAACTTCTAGCAAACAAACCATTGTGGGAGCTCTTTGCTCTCCTCACGTTCACTATCAAAGTCAGCTCCAGTTCTACTTGCACTTTAAACTCTAGAAAATGATCGTCTTTTGTCATGAAATAGAATTGTTTACAAGTTTCTGCCCCTTATTATTACTAGCTAAAGTACTATAAAAATGAACATTTGTTCATATTGTGAGATCACTATAGCAACACAAGAGAATTGGGTCAAATTACTTTTTGACATGGATTTGCTTCCAAATATACATTAAATGTAAAGTTATTACTGAAGTGTTTGGAGCATTTTCTTACCTTTTATAATTAATAATTTCTCAATCATTTGAAAGAGAATGATTAAAAGAAAGAATGGATAAATTGTTGTTTAAATATATTTTTAAATATCAACAATGGCATATATCAATTAAAATTATCTGAATTCAGAGAGTATAAAATATCACAAAAGAAGTATCACAAAAATTTTAAATATTTGCTATGTGACGTAGATGGAAAAAGACACTTGTTTACACTGAGTGATCAAAACTTCTTCTTTGTCCTATAGATATGGACCAGAGGCACCTATAAATATTAATGAAAATCTGCCTATTGGAACAAAGTTGGCCAAATTCATGGCAACAGACCGAGATATAGAGGATACAGTACGTTATGAATTCATTGGTACACAGAAAGTATTTGCTATAAATGAAGGTATAATAATTTTTATTGTTGGTCATTTCAGAAAGTATACTATAAAGTATTTTTATTCATTAAACTAAGCTCTAAAGTCATTATATTAGGATGAGATGATATTTAAAATATGTAGGAGAGCACTTAACATATTTTTATGAAGGAAATGGTAATCCTTTGTTTTTTGTTAGAAGTATGGAAGCCTTCTCAGTGTTGGTCTGCTCTGGCAAACTCTTTGACAATTCAGATGTGTAAGTTTGCACTGGGAACTTATTTTATGAGCTTTCTCTGAGAAACCAATTTTCCCATGGAAACTGGAATATTAGTTACCATAAACTGAATATCCATTTTATGTCAGACATTCTTGTAAGGACATTATGTACATAAAAGGCAGTCTATATTTTTTACTGGACCAATCCCCATCTGAAATATAGTCCTGAGGACAAGGTTTTTTTTTTTGTTTTTGTTTTTTGTTCCCTTTTTCCAGTATCATGGAGGGGATCAGTGGCAGGGCCTTGTAATGCTAAATAAATGCTCCACCCCTGAGCTACTCAAATCCCCAGCCTAAACTCCCATAATGGATTTCCATGACATAGATAAACTTGAATTCAACCCATTTGAATATGACACTTGCGACTTAAGTACATCTCACATCCTCAGAAGTTATGAGGTTATCTGTGCCTCTAAAAATTTTTAGCATAAAATTAGAATATGGAGGAAATAAACATTTCTTTCCTTTTTAGGACAGAACATACCCTTTCACATATGAATAGAATAAGATTAAACATGTTTCCAGGATCTCAATACAGAAATTTTCACATAAGGAATCTTGCATTTATTTGCACTTCATTGCTACGGCTTCTCCCTACAATTTTGAATAATTAAAAGCAACCAAATCTTTAACATAGTTTATATCCAGAAAAATAATGACTCTACAGAGAGGGACAGTAAACATGAAGGAGAAAAGGAGTAATCCTCCCAGGGATTTACCAGCATAATTATGATACATCAGTTATTTATATACTCATAATTGGTAAAGCAATACATACACTTAGACTGTACTCTGCAAGTACAGATGCAATAAAAGTATTTAGGAAGTATTTCCTACCTAAAACAAACCTTTTACTTTTTGTTGTTTTGGGATATATGCCATCCCAACCCTACCCTTCTCCAGAACCAGTTTTCTCCCTGTCTATCCTGTGTTCACTATTCCTTAATCAGTCTAAGCTTCATTGTGTGTTTCCCAATGCAGTTGCTATGACCTGAGTAACACAGGGGACTTCTGTCTTCTGTTACACACTCATTCCCTACTCCTCACATGTGCACAATTGTGACTTGTTTGTGATTTCATTGGGTCAGCAACTGGCCTTTAATCAATAGGACTATTTATTCATCTCATGATTTTAACGCACATGTTCTTTATCATGTGAATGTTGAACTCATCCTTATTTCCTGCCTCTTAGACTTTGGAGAAGTCACTGTTGCCTATCCATTAGACTATGAAGATGACACAATTCCAAAATCTTGGGTATTATACGTCAGAGTTTACGACAATGAGCGAATACATTCAACAACTGGGACACTCACAGTGATTCTACAGGATGTAAATGACAACCCTCCAAGATGCTCTCAGGATATTTATGTGTAAGTTGTGTCTGTGATTGTTGGGTCTTCAGATATTTGTAGTGAGAAAACATCACAGCGATGAGTGCATGGGCTTCACTTGTTCTAGAGCAGAGGCAGCATTCTTTCATTCTTCTCTTACTTTATTCTCACATGAAACACAGCCTCGTCTTTCACTTGCCTGGGACATGTCGATTTGCTCCATTTGTTGTCACTATAGGTAAAAATCAATACTGAAGTGCTCCAAAATCTGGCCTGTCTAGAAAGTCAACCAAATGCCATTTAAGGAATGTTCCATCTGTACAGAGAATACCAAGGGAAAGTTAGAAATGTATATTCACAGCAATCAAATATCAAGTAGAGAAGAATAATGACATCTATTTACAGGGGAGTGTATGAAATCACGTAGGCTGAACAGTTAGCATTTCTTATTACAGGTACTTTTCACTTTGAAACAAACAATGTTTCAATACCTTACAATAAGTTTAGGGTAGTCTGCCCTTGAATAACTTGTCTTTCCATTAAAAGAACACCTTGTGTATAAATAAAGCAGAAATGCCTCAAGTACTAAAGAATAATAGGGCACAGTATAAGCCTCCACATAAAAATTATAACTCTGCTCTGTTGAGTTGTCAAAAACCAACACTTATGATCTGACAGATGGAGATAATTGATTTTTGCTGGAGGCCTGGGAGAGTGGCAGATAGAAAGCAGAGGTTCTGAGGTGCTAATGTGCAATAGGGTCACTACAGATAACCATAATGCTCTATGTTTTTTCATACCTTAAATAATGGAATTTAAATATCATCCCCCTAAGGAAATGGGAACATAGCAGATGTGTTCAACCTGATGAAAGTACAACTTTCTAGAATATTCTTCAACTTAGCAAAATAGACAAGTAGTTATCTTTCATTTCATGATTTCTCAAGCTAAACTGTTAATTTTAACTTTTATCTTTCTTTTTTATTTTTATTGGACATTTTATTTATTTACAATACAGATGTCATCCCCTTTTCCCATTACCCCTCCCTAGGACCCTATCCCATCGCCCTCCTCCTTTATGCTTTTATACCATTTTAATTACATGCATGTATTAAGGTCAGTTCTAGATGCAAATAGTCAAGGAACAAGCAAGACAATAAACATAAATAGTCAAAGAAAAAGCAAGGCATTAAACCCAATTACATGAACACTCTCATGATCCTTGTTTCTAAGGGCTCATCAGGATGACCAAATGATCTGAGCCTACTTCCCTGTCCTAGCCCAAGGTCATTTTTATCTCTGAAGCCTACTTTCTTGTTCTAGCCTAAAATTTAGATTCCTGTCTGAAATTACTTCTTTGTTCTAGCTTAATATTTAGGTTCCTACCTGAGATTACTTCCTTGTTCTAGCCTAATGTCAGATTCCTGCCTGAAGCCTACTTTATCTTTCTTTAATTTGAGATATTAACTTGTATTTCTCCCTTCCATTTTCTTCCTCCTGACCCTTCCACATATCCATCTATATTTTTTCAAATCCATGGCCCCAAGTTACATTATTACATGCATAGATGTCTATGTGTACATGTATAACTAATCATCTATCTATCTATCTATCTATCTATCTATCTATCTATCTATCTATCCATCCATCCATCCATCCATCCATCCATCTAACTATATATCTATTCCTAGATACAATATACTCAGTCTATATTAGATTACCTGTATTTATGTTTTTCAAGGCTGACCACTTGGAAATGGGGAAGTAATTGATGTGCTTTTGCCTAGAGGAGATTATTTTTCTCATTCTTAGTGTTCCTTAGTTGTCTGCAAGTTCTATGTGTAAGGTTGAGTCCTCATGGTCTTTTCCTCAATAACTTTGGTATGTCTACTTCTGTCATCCTAATCCAGCTCAGGTTGGAGCTTCCTGCTAAAGTTTATCTTTTTAGGAATAGTAATTTAACCTATCAATATCCTTTCCATTGTCCAATATGCCTCCCTCAAGCCATTTGTAGAGGTTGTAGGAAAACTGGGTATATAGAGAAAAATGTGATTTTTCTTTTTTTGTAAAGGGAATTTATGTAAGGGGAATAGTTTTCACTGACTGCCTACTTTAGTTGGGTCTAGAATCACCTTGGAAACAGTTACTGGGTATGTCTGAAAAGGAGTTTCTACTATAAATTAATCAATGTGGACATATATTCATTCTCCATCTCTAAAAAAAAATAAAAGATAGAGGTTCTGGACTGAAAAAGGAAAAGGAAAATGTTCAGGGTACAAGCACTCATGTCTCTCTCTCTCTGACTTACCACAAATAAACTGTTACCCAGATGCATTACACTTTGACTTCCATAGCTTCTGTACCACAATGGGCAGATCAACTTGAGCCTAAGCTGAAGGCAAAATAAATCCTTCTTCCTTAAGTTGCTTCTTCGTAAGTATTTTGTAAATAGGAAAGTATTTAATACAGAATCCACAGTCTCAGCTCTCTTTTAAGCACATCTAAAGAGTAATTCATAGTTTCTTTATTCTCAAGGTAGGACAATGGGATATAGTACCAATTTAAAGATATGAGCATAGCTATTTTATAAGCTGACATAGAACTTTATGATCTACAAATGTAAAGTTATCAACCTGAGGAGGAACAATTTGTCATATGTTCAGCAATATTTATGGATTAAGTTTTCTGTTCAGGAACCTAGTGTAACAATTTTTAGTATAGCCATTTCTCCTTGCTTCATCATTATTAATCTTGTCATGTAATATACAATTTTTATGGATACTGTGAAATACTTATTATCAAGAAGGTTATTTAAATTATGCACTATTTTCAAATAATCTATTAAGTTAAAGTTAAATAATCTGCCTAAATCAAGTTTAACATGTAACATTTTTTTTTCTCATTACAGAATTGAGCTTCCTGAGAACATCCCAGTTGACACCCCTTTAGTTTCCCTAACTTGTACAGATCAGGATGGAACTATTCCCAATAACAATATAACTTATCATTTGATTAAAGACACTTTTTCAAACAAAACCTTTACTCTTACAAACAGTCAACTGAAAGTAAGTATTGTAAAGTGACTCTGACTGTGGCCCTGTGATTAACCTAAGATATAAAAAGTACAATTATTTTTATTATTATAAACTTGTTAATGAAATACAGTAGTTAAAATAGCTGGTGGCAAAATTTGTTCCTGGATTTTCAACTGAACCTTAAATTGCTGAAAGCCTCACTTCCTTCAGGATGAATGCTGGAATGCAATTTTGAACTCAAGAACTGAACTATGAAGGTTACAAATTACTTAGAACAATAGTGTTAGGATAAAATATTGTGTATTCAATAGGAATGTACTGAAATTCTTTGATAAATATGTTGTTACTTTTGAACTAAATAGAACAAACATGCATATTTTACTACTTTATCCTGTAGTATTCAGCAGCTCAATTTTTTTGATCAATTTAGTGTGTGTGTGTGTGTGTGTGTGTGTGTGTGTGTGTGAAAAATAGATAGGTAGCTAGACTGACAGAAAGACAAACCTAAGAACAAACAGATAGATACAGATATATATTTTATTTCCAATACATTTTGAAATCTGTAGTTATACTCATCATTTATAAAATAGATTAGGAAAAGTAAAATTAGCAGTGTGTTCAGCATGGTAATTAAATGCAGCTCACTTGAACAACTGCTCATGCACTGCCCAATGTATGCTGCATGAGTGGGTGGAAGTAACATGTACATTTGTATCTTGTTTTAATATTGATTCCATAGTATTGAACTTCTATCAATATACATTTCATATACTCCCATATTTTTGTTTCCTTATGCTCTGTGAATGAAATGCAAAGAACAATATTCATGATCTTAAAAACAGATGTCTAGTTTTGTACTGTTTATCAAGCTAGAAAACCCCTTAATTTTTATGTCTCCATTGCCTAGGTACTTTTGCATAGCTTAATAGTTTTTACATACATTTTTCATATGACTCTGTCGCTGACATTTTTCTGACTTGTATCTGTGTCACACCTGTCTGTTTGAGTTCTCTCAACATTTTGTGTCAACATTTTGTAGCAACACACTGCTTCTCAAAGTCTGAGTATGACATGTTCATAACTGGAAATGTTGATGGAGCCAAAAATCTAATATCAAATTAGATTTTTACAATCTATGTGCATTTATAACTCAATAATGATGGAAAAATTCTTGAAGTAGGATATATAAAAATGGTACAAGTATTTACAATTCTTTAAATCATTCATATTCAACAATTAGAACAGGATATATGAAATATATGAGAAAACAACAAAATCATTGTTTTGAACCTGTTTTTATTAACTCCCTGTAAACAGCCACTTAAAGTTTATAGGATCAAAACCATCTAAAAAATACAATATGTGAAACATATTAATAAATTACACAATTCTCTTCTCATTCAATTTGCTATATGATTGGAATAAGAACATAATATTTTTACAAAGGGTAATTAGGTTTGAAAGTTATTAACATGTCTCAGTTCTTATCTTTCTTCAAGGCAGGAAAGACAAGCCATTTAATGAAAATGACACAATTTTAACACTTGATTAATTAAATATTTATTATAGAGACATAAAAAGAAAATACACAAGGGTTTTCAACAACCTTTCACTATTTAACCAAAATAAGAACATAATTTATGAACAAAAGTTTTAAATTTAACACTAAAATTCATTAGCTCCCTGATAAGTAAAAAATTTGTATATATGTTGCAGAAAGATGAGAAATAGTTTTATTAGTTATTCAGCTAATAAACTCAAACTGAGATATAGCACTAAAAATTTGTGTTAAAATAATAAATAATGTTTTAATAAGAGCCAGAGGGGTCTAGGACACCAGGAGAAAATGGTCCACAGAATCAACTAGGCAGGGTTCATAGAGACTCACAGAGAATGAAGAACAGTCAAGGAGCCCATGTAGGTCTAACTAGGCCCTCTGCATACATACTGTGGGCCTTTAGCATGGAGTTTTGTTGGACTTCTAACAGTGGTAGTGGAGGTGTCTCTGACACTTTTGCCTGCTATTTTGGGACCCTTTTCCTACTACTGTGTTGCCTCTTTGAGCCTTGATATGAAGGTTGTGCCTAGTCTTCTTGCATCTTGTTATTGAGCGTTCAGTTGATATCACTGCTATGTTCTGAAGGGAAATGGAGGAGGGATGCGTCTGGTGAAAAAGTTAGATGGGGGGATGCTTGGAGGAGAGGGGGTGAGAAGGCTGTGTCAGGATGTATTGAATGAGAGAAAAAGAAAAAGAAGAAAAAAAATTTTCATACACTATTTTCAGATCAAGTTAGTTCCCTTCTATCTCTAAATCCTCTCCATGTTATTCATCCAAATTAATGGTATTTCTCTTTCTTACCAAAGATTCAAACAAAACAGGCAAAAACAACAACATTAGAAAGTCATATTAAACAAAAAGCCAATGACCCAAAAACAAAACGAAACCAAACAAACCCATGAAGTCTTTTTTTGTGTGTGTTGGCCAGCCACTCCTCACCCAGAGTCTGTCCTAGAGTGCGGTTCATATAACCAGAAACACTCCATTGAAGAAAGATGATTTTTCTGCTCACACCACATATCAATCCAATAGCTTGTTGGTTAGCACAGAACTATGTATTTTCTTACTCTTTTCCATGCTAGGATTTTGTCCTATGTAGTTACACTTACTATGTAAACTCCTTGGTTATTTGGGTTAAAACATACAGGTATAATGCTTAAAAGCTACATCCACATGTAAGGGAAACTAATCTTTGTCTCTGGGGGTCTTCTGAGTTGCCTCATTTGCAGTGATTGTTTTTAGCCTTATGATTGTTTTTAGCCTTCAAATGTCATAATTTTTTTTAGTAGATGACTAATATTCCATAGTATAAATACACCAAGCTTTTCTTATCTATCCATAAGTCTTTGGACATTTAATCTGTTTCCAGCTTCTGACCATTATAAAGACAACAGGAATTAGCATAGGTGGATGAGCAAGTGTCTCTGTAGGAATAAGTGCTGTCCTCTAATATATGTCCAGGAATTGTGTAGTATGATCTTTTGTTTCCCACTAATTTAGTTATTTATTTACTTTACATCCCAATAGCAGTCATCTCCCCCCCCCCCCTTGTTCCTCTCCTCCCAGTCCCATCCTTTCAAATTCCTCCAGCATTACCCAGTCCCTTTCTCTGAGGAGAAAGGGAATCACCCCCTTAGGTACCACTCCACCTTGTGACAGGAAGTCTCGGCAAGACTAAGCATATCCTTTACCACTAGGTTCAACCAGGCAGTCCAGCTAAAGGAAGGGGATACAGTGGTAGACAACAGAGTCACAAACAGCCTCCACTCTGATTGTTAGAGGACGCACATGAAGAACAAGCTACACATCTGCTACAAATGTGTGGGGAGCCTAGGTCCCTGCATGATCTTTGGTTGGTGGCTAGGTCTTTGTGAGTCCCCACGTGCCCAGGTTACTTGACTCTGCTGTGCTTATGTTGTCCTTCACCCCTCTAGCTTACTCAGTTTTATACCTCATTCATCTACAAGACAGCCTAAATTCTGCCTGATGTTTGCCTGTTGGTTTCTGCATCTGTTTCCATCAGCTGCTGGATGAAGTCTCTCAGCAGGCAGTTAAGCTTTTGCAAAGCTAAGGACACTATCAATAGGATAAAACAGCAGCTTACAGAATGGCAACAGATCTTCACCAACTGTACGGCCAACAGAGGATTAGTATCCAAACTATATAAAGAATTCAAGAAATAAGACACTGACAAACCAAATAACTCAATTTTTAAAATGGATACAGAACTAAAAAGAGAATTCTCAACAGAGGAATCTCTAATGGTCAAGAAATACTTAAAGGCATGATAAATATCCTTAATCACAAGAGAAATGCAAATCAAAATGACTCTGAGATTCCATCTTTCACCTTTCAGAATTGCTAAGGTCACATGACAGCACATGGTGGTGAGGATATAGGTCAATAAGAACACTCATCCATTGCTGGTGGCTGTGTAAACTTGTACAGCCATTCTAGAAATCAATTCAGTGGTTTGCAAGAAAATTTGGAATAGTTCTATCTCAAGACCCACCCATACCACTCCTGGGCATATATCTAAAAGACACCCCACTTTACTAAGAGGACACAAGCACAAGTATGATCTTAGCAGCCTTATTTGTAATAGCCAGAAACTGGAAACAGTCTTGGTGTCCCTCAATTGAAGAATGGATAAAAAAAAAATGTGGTTCATCTACACAATAGAGTATTATTCAGCCATTAAAAACAAAACCATCATGAAAATTTCAGGCAAATGGTTGGAACTAGAAAATATCCTGAGTGAGGCAACCCAGACCCAGAAATAAATGAGCTGAAAGACCTACATAGATATCTCCTGAGAGGCTTCATACAACAGGATCTTGAGGTTGATCAATTTACAGTTTTTTGAGGAACCTCCATATTGATTTTCATTGCACCTGTACAATTTTGCATTGCCACCAACAATGGCTAAGTGTTTCCCTTTGATTGCATCTTTCTCAATGTGTTCTGTCATTTGTTTTATTGATTTTGGCCATTCTGTCTGAGGAAAGATGAAATCTCAAAGCAGTTTTAATTTACAATTTTTATTGTGGAAAATAACTCTGAACATTTAAAAAATGTGTTTCAGTCATTTGTACTTTATCTTTTGAGAAATCTTTATTTAGTTTTATAACTCATTTTAATTAAATTATTTTCTTGATGTTTAGTTTTAATTTTTATATATTCTAGTCAGATACAATATAATATACAGTTTGCATATCTGATTAGAATATAGATATTATACATATTTTAATATTATATGTAGTTTAATGAGATGTACAATTTGTAAAGATTTACTGCCATTCTATAGGCTGCTATAGTCTTTGGATGATGGTGTACTTTCTATACAGAAGTCTTTATATTTTAAATAAATATCTTAACAAATGGTGTATCAATTTTAGATTTTTCAACATGTAAAGAATTGGTTTTTCTAGTTTAGAAGAAAACATCTCTTTTTTTCTTTTAGTCATTTAGAATATCAATATTTCTAAAATATTCTTCAATGCTATTGATGTCAAGCATAGAACTTCTATAATGTTTGTACCAGCCGTGCTTATTTTCTGGCAGTTTGTATAATTCCTGTCAGTATTTGATTTATTTCTATTTTTCATATGATTGAACACAGATAGTGTTAGCACAGGCAGGAATTGTAGTGGAACACTACCATAGTGAATTAACTGCATTGGTGAGTACCATTGATGTTTTTATTTCATCTTTCCTCATCTCCTTCGAATATAGAATTTTAGCAATGGCACAAAGCCTAGACACCTCCTAAAGTCTTCATCAATTCCTAAAGAAACCATTTTTCTGCCAGTTGGTTAATACACACATCTTTTCTGTGAATTTTGGAACACTATGGAATCTTTAAAAAGCAACCTAATTCTGTGCCAATTAATCACTTGATGGCTAAATACATCTTCCCTGAATAATAAATATTGACTGTTGAAAAAAATAGAGAATGTGCACATGGCTGGGGCACAGAAAAGATCTCAAATAAGCTGGAGAAGCCGGCAGCAACCATGTGCTTTTCTTATTCTCTTGGAAGGTGTCAGATGAAGTCTAGGCTGTGAGCTCTGTTAGAATTGTATGATTAGGCAAGAGATGTGGACAGAAGAATCTTAGATCACTTTGCCTATATATTTAGTGTTACTAAACATTCTGACAACATCATGTCTGTCCTGCACGACCATCTCAGGAGAGTAAAGCAAAAGAACAAACATATGAGATGTTTAGATCCCTTAGCAGAGTTGACTTCAAGTTTTATATTGACCTTATTTTGAAGCTTGGAGTTTAGACTTGTTTTTTTAGAGATTACTTTTATTATTTCCAATTCAAATTTAATGCATCTGGGAGGCAAAAGAAAATAAGTTTCTTATAATATCATTGCAAAAAATGTAAATACATAACACATAACATAGTAATTTCAGATGCCCCTCCACTTAACATCAATATGTTCCAACTAAACTATTCTGAAATTTAACACTTCACAAGTTGAAAATTCATTTTCTATATCTTATGAATTGTCATACTGCAGCACCATGGTATGCTGCAGAAAAGCAGCTGTTTCCCCTCATGATGCTAAGGCACATGGAGGGCTAACACATGCTGCTCTTCAGATAGATAGGAACTGTTTAAGCTCTCGTGTGGAAACCAGTAGCTAGATACTTCCTTGAACACCTGAAATACAACTTTTCTCTGTGTTATGAATTTATAATCCTGACAAAGCTGTATAAAAGAAACACAATGCACATATTTTATCTACAAACCATAAGCTCGGATTGGGCAGATCGAGAGCTATAATAACTTATTCCCCAGCTATACAGTTCCTTGTTACTTGCTATTATTTCCTGGCCAAGAAGTTCTGGTCCATGGTGGTTTCTTCCTCCTTTCCCTTACTCTACATTCTCTCTCTACCTGCACTTGAACCTCCAGTTCCACTTTTTCCCCTTCACTGCCCAGTCACTGGCTTTAGTCTTTTATTGACCAGTTAAATTTGGGAAAAGGTTCACATGCCATCATCATGCGTATGTGAAGATCTGCTGGTTGGAGCAGTGGCCAAACATATCTTGAAGAACCAGTATTTAGCATTAGATTATGAAGAACATCAGAACAGCCTACTACTTTTCTCAGTTATACTGCATCTGTCAAGTAACTAAGTGTCTCTACCAGATTATTATTAACAAAAAGTGTATGCATATCCAATATTGTCCCTGTTTGTTACTTTTTGAAATAATAGCACTTAAAATGTTTTCATGAATAAAGCATGTTATAATTAATTACACATGTTTTTAATATTAAGTTTTAATTTTAAGCTAAAATTACATATATTGTTTGAGTGTGCAGCTCATGGATGTTTAAATATACAATAGTATTGTAAAATAACACTTCTATTTATTGGTTTACTATCTTCCTTTTGGATTCATAATTGGCAAACTAGACAGTGCAATCAAAACAAAACTAATAGTATATTATTTTTCATTTACAGATTGGACCTATGCATCTTGATTATGATAGTACAATTTTTGCAGGAATGGACTTTAAACACACGTTGTTTGTAAGAGTGTCTGATGAAGGTATTCCTGTACTTTCAAGTAAGAAGTTATTAATTCAATATATTAAAGTAGTTTAAATTAAGTAAAATACATAGTATCTTAAGTATTAGTTCTTAGATTTTTACAATTAAAAATATTTCAATCATAAGTTATAATAATGCATATAAATAATTATTATCAAATTAATGTATTTATTCCATGAACAATACTATTTAAATACTGAAAGACAAAATAAAACTAGGATTAGGTTGATATATGACTTCTCAAATGCTTAATATAGCACTTTGCAGTCATTTGAAGTCCTTTTGAATACAATTTTTCTGTAATATTTGGTTGTTTTAAATATAGAACAAGTAATCAGTGTATTCTACATTGAAGAATATTCAAATCAGTTAATAATGATTTTTGATAAACTATCTTAAGCACTCTATAACTAAAAGTTATTAATCTACTAATAAAATATCAATGTAAGCATATCTGTGAAATCTATTCACATAAAATTGAATATGTGAATTATCATTATCAACGAAAACCTAAGAATTGTTGAAGAAGATATATTATTGTTCTATCTCACTTTTATGAATTTTTTTCTCCACAGCCATCATTAGAATTATAGTAAGAGTGAGCCGTATAAATGAACAGAATCCTACTGGATCCATGATGACATTCACCTTCAGTATCCTTGAAAACAGTCCAATTGGCACACTAGTTGGAAAAATTACATTTATAGATGAAGACTGGCCATTTAACAATATACACTATACCATTGTTGGAGACAACTTTGGACTACCTCCCAAGTTTTACATCGAATCAGATACAGGTAATATAGGATTGCTAATATCAGTTAATAATAAGATGGAGAATCAGTTTTCTCCAAGGACAAGCTAAGCTTTTTGATAGTTTCCCCAATCCTAAGTGGTCAACTTTAAGCATTGGATTCGGCAGATTATACATATTTGTATATATGCAACATAAATCATAAAAAAAGATGAAGTCATTAATTCAGTAGGGCTATGTACGATAGGAGTTAGAGGAGGAACAGTGAAGGGTTTAAATTATGCTAAAATAGTATATTCATGTCTGAAATTCTCAAAATAAAATTAAAAATATGTACCTCATTTTGAATACATTTTATTTAGTATTCCTGGGAAAGAACATGTTTTATCAGAGCTTTCCCCTTTGAGCTACGTAGTGTTCACCTTGGTTTGTTAACTTTATCCATAATACTTAGCAACCTTGAAGGAAACTCTTAAACTTTGATATATTGCAACTCAGAAAGTCTTTGCACACATGTGTTTTTCCAAATGCCTCAGAATGTGCAGTAGGTGACTAATGCATGAATTAACATCTGTCATGATTTAACTATGGAAGTAATGATGTAAATTTGGGACAAAAGTTATTATAACATTCAATTTCTACCTTGGTACTGTCACTTCATCTATATAGGTTGTAATCTAGCACTGATTAAAACTATTAGGTAGTACTAAGATGAGTTTCCCATTGTATTTGTGCTAGGGATGATAAAGCTGTTGAATTCACTGGACAGGGAAGTGGCTTCTCAGTATAAGATAGCTGTGAGTGTCACAGACGTGGGAAATGATGCTCTTCCTGACCCTCTCAGGCAGAGAAGTGCTACTGCTCAGGTGACCATCCATGTTCTGGTAAGAATGCATCGATGCTTGATATGTTCTTATTATTTTACAGACATAATACTATGATTCTGAACAAATCAAAATAAAAGAGAGTTGGGAGTGGTTAGTACAGTCTTTCATCATTGACCTAAATTCGGATTGAGATGTATGGTTCAAAACTACTTTTGAATTGTAATGGACAATGATAAAGTTGTTAGTACATGCAGAATATACTGTGATTTCTGAGTCACATAAAAAGACCTTGCATGAAGAGAAAGCCTGGTATCATAAATTGCATTTAATTTATTAAAATATTATTCTAAAAAGACTGTAAAAGGTTCAGTGTGAGAATATACCTGACCTGGCTTGTTGAGCTTTACATCAATATATCAAATGCATCACTTTTATTGGTGAAACTGTGATAAAAATTATCTTTTATATATAAAGTTAAATTTCCTTTATCAAATGAATGCATTCATTTTTTTTTCTGCTGGAGACCTGTAAGATTTTCAGCTCTGGATCCCAGAGAAAAGCAATAATTTCCAAACAAATGATGATTTAAAGCTGCAGACATTGTGTAGAGCCTTTGCATAATGCTTTGAGGTGAACATTTTTACATGTGCTGTGGTGAGCTGAACGGTTCTCAGCAGGGTAATTTGATAAAGAATGAGAGGCAGGTGTGGTCTCAGTCTGATGAGATTAGTATACTCAGAGAATAATGAACAAGCAAACAAGGCCATCTAGAGAGTATTCTTTCCCCCTTTTAGATATTCTGAGAGAAACTGGCTTTAGAAAATAACACATTAGAACAAAAGCCCCAACAGATCATGAGCTAGTCTCAGACTAGTCAATCTCTAATACTGTGAGAAAGTAAATTGCTATTATTTAAGCCAAGCAACCTTTTGTATTTTGAAATGGTAGCACACAAAATCTTGAAGAAAAGATTTGAAAGATATAATATTAAGTCTATATCCTTAGCAGACATGTGGATAGATAAGCAGGTCAAGGTTAAATGATAAATTATTACATAAATGGGTAGAATAACTCAATGTCTCAATTTGGAGAACAATAAGCACAGAAGGATTCTGTCCTGTGAACAATGAAATAGTTAAATAGGGTTATGCTCCTGTCAGGCCAGGGACCAAACTTCTGTGTCCATAACACTCAAGGTAAGCAAATCAATCATTATACCAATAGTCTGGCTGCCAGGGTCTGAGGCAAAGCAAAGTCAGATGCTTTTACTCAAATAAAAACAAAACAAAGTAAGAAAAAAAATCCCAAGCAAAAATCATTTCATAGCATGATCATATAGTGTGTATTACACCATAATGTACTTGCTGACAAGAATTTGCATACAAAACTGAAGACTGTTTTGTCTCCTGCAAAGAGAATGATCAATTTCTCAGAGGACAGTTTCTAAATCATCACTGTCTCTTTTGTGAGTCCTTTTGAAGGAATCGTTACCAAACATGTGCCCTTTGTTTCTAGACCAAAGCACAGCAGCTCTCCTATGCCAGATGAATGCTCCATTCCTGGAACATGTAAAGATTTGCTATTCTCTTTACATCGCAAATAATAATTGAATAATGGCTAAAAAATGAATGCCAGTCCTTCCTTAAAGTGCCTTTCAGAGTAGTCACAGTTTCAAAATTCATTCCTGTAGAAAGCCATTACTCTGAAAGCATGCAGGGTCCTCACAAGATTGGTCTGGTTTTAGAGGAAACTACCTATTTAGAAAGCAAGTTTTAGTGATTTTTCTATTAGCAGAAATGACCCTGTGAAGTGTGGTTTGCATCTGTGTTGTAGTTTTCTCTCAGTGAAACATATACTCAGATATCCAACATGGATCTGTTAGCCACAGAAACTCAATCTGAATGATGTGGAACTATGTGCATCTATGTGATGTGGAACTATGTTCAGCATCAATTCATCACTTAAGTTCACATATACTTGTTGTCCCAACAAGAAGTGTAGAGTTCAAAGGGTTAACTTGGGTTAGCATCCCAGCATCTCCGCTTACTATTATGAATATAGGACAAGTTATTGAGACATTTTAAATTGTCTCTTCACAAAATGCTGATGATTCTATTTAGTCCAGTGATATAACAGAAATTTAAATGTGACTCTGTAAAGCACTCAGAGGCTCATCATGAATACTGTATTCATCCATCATAAACAAATAAAGTAGGACCACTCCACCGATGGAGAAAAACCTCATTGACATTGTTGTTTGGATTGCTTAACATATTTTATTAGGATTGGCTTTTCATCATTTCTTTCACAAAACAACAACTAAGCACTTACTTAACCATGACTGATAGACACATTTGAAATGTTCTTGCTTTTGTAGATTAAGCTAAAGCATAAATATTCCCCATCTTGGATATTTTTGAAAGCACAATGTTCCTTGAATTGTTTATGTTAATATGAAACTGAAATGGTAAAAACTGTAAATCAATTTCTTTCATGCACTAAATATGGCAGAGTTTAGGGAATTTTAAAATATAGCATAAAGAGCTAACCTACTACAGATTTTATTTATAAGTTGTGTAAGATCACATTTGGAGGGGGAATAAATGCAAGCTGAAGGAGACAAAAGAAATACCAAGCACTCTTGGTAGATGCCGAGAACTGGATATTAATCATTCTTTTCATTATGCCTAGGATTCTTCATATCTATACTTTGTCATTTAAATCTTTCTGAAATAAATTATGCAATTGTACTTTTAGCTTATTACATTAAGCCCTTGAAGGCAAAATTCTTTCTCATGTATCTTTTCTTTTTATCTCATAATCAAAGGATTTCCTTAAATATTTACTTAGCATAGTGTATATTAGAAGTGTGGCTAGAAAATTTGAGTAGAAAAAAAAGTACTGATCCCTAAATGCTATCCCAGAGAGTGAAAATACCAGAGCTAAAGAAAATTTAACAAAATCATATTTATTCCCCTATTTACACAGTAGAGACATAGACATACCTCATCACTACTAATCAAAAGCAACGTGGTTTTTTGATGTTTTTCTGAGTGTTTATTATAATGCAGAAGCCATGTATTTTTTTTTTTTTGCTTTTGATAACATGGCTCTTCTAAACTGTATTAATCTTAGAAATCAATGAGCATTTTTCCATCTTCTGTCATCTTCCTTAATTTTTTCTTCAATCTCTCTTTTTTATATTCTTTTAATTTTTTTAGGATTATTTTTTTATTAGATATTTTATTTACACTTCAGATGCCATCCCCTTTCCCCATTTCCCCCCTTAGAAAACCCCTACCCCATGCCCCCTTTTTCTTTTTGCATTTATACATTTTTAAAAAAATAATGTTAATCATAAGCTTTATAAGTTTGGAATTGTTCAATCAGAAGTATAACCCACTGACCAACCTAGATATAACAACTATCTTTGACTGGTGGAGATACATGAATATCTGCCTTCCTGTCTCCCCCCTCTTTCTCTCTTTCATCACCTAGCTTCTCTTCTCCTTCTTCTCCTCTTCTTACTCCTTTTCTTCCTCTCAGTACTCCTCTTACCTTAGCTCCTCCTACACATCACCCTTCCTGTTAAAATGGAAACTTTTCTCTCAAAATACAATTAGAGCATAATTATGCCAATTTGTACCAGTGAGGTACAAGATAGTCCTAATACCCCGTCCATCCTTTTGTTGACTAACATGTATTTTTTACATTCAAATAATATTTTATTTTCTGCATAAATAAGCTTTTAACATTTTCTGGCAATTTTTCTGCAATATTGTGGACCTTTGAAAAGTTTATGGTATAAAGAACTTTGCTTGAACCTGAAAATGGACCGCCAGACAGAGTTATTAAATTAACAGGCTGGCAAGCCAAGGATGGGTAAGATTCTGTACAGAGTGCTACCAACCTAAGACACTAGTGCATTGTTTTTGATAATGCATATTCCGTGATGGGTAAGGAAAGCATTCTTGTCAGAATGACCTAAGACAGGCTCAGTCTTGTTAATGAAATAAAAAAGGGGGAGAGGCAGAAAACCTTTGTGATGCTTGGCAGGAATCTGACATGGGCCGAGGACAAGGAAATGGGCTGCTTGGCAGGAATATGACATTAGCCAAGGACAAGGAAGTAGGCTTCAGGCAGAAATCTGACAGGCTCGAACAAAGAAGTAATTTCAGACAGGAATCTAAATTATAGACAAGAACAAGGAAGTAGGCTTCAGGCATGAAAATGACTTTGGGCTAGGACAGGGAAGTAGGCTCAGATACTTTGGTCATTCTGATAAGCCCTTAGAAACAGTGATCATGGGAGTGTTCACATGATTGGATTTAATGCCTTGCTTTTTCTTTGACTATTTATGTTTGTTGTCTTGCTTGTTCCTTGACTATTTGCATCTATTGTATTGCTAGACCCTCAACCTAGAACTGACCTTAATACATGCAAGTAATCAAAATGGTATAAAAGCATAAAGGAGGTAGGGGAATGGGATAGGGGGTTCTAGGGAGGGAAATGGAAAAAGGGGATGACATCTGTATTGTAAATAACTAAAATATCCAAAAAAAAAATTAAAAACTAGAGCTTTGTTAAACCTAGCATCAAAAACTTGCCCAGTTTGCCTTTGAACACATTTTGGAAGCCTATGTACATTGTGTTTGTGTGTGTTTGTATGTGCATTTGTTTTGAATGTCTGTAGTATATATGTGTTTGTTTTGTATGTGATGTGTGTGTGTATGTATGCTTTGTGTGTGTTAGTCTACCAACTTATATGTGCACATGTGTGTAAAGATCAGAGGTCAACATTGGGTGACATTCCTCAGGTACTGTCTATCTTGTGCTTTAAGACAGTCTGGAAATGTCTTTGTAAACAGAAAGTTGTAAAGTTCCTGGCCAGCCTGCCCTAGGGTCCTGGCTGTCTCTACTTATAGTGCTGAGATAACCAATACAAACCCACAGCTCTGGCTTTCTGGAGAGAAAACTTGTTCTTTGTGTTTACATGACAAGCACTTTATCAGCTAAATGACCTTCTAAACCACTGAAACAACACCTTTACAGTAGAAAAAAAGAGAGATAAATAACACGAATCTCTAATTCAATGCATAAAAAGCAGCCTTCAAAAATGACTAACATATCTGATATTGACACAGACAAAATAAACCTTGTTACTAGTATAGTGAGCCATATTTTATGCTTATTTGTGACACTACATGGTCTAGTGCATTAACATACTGCAGACTTTTCCTGGTTTCTAATAGCATCCCTACAAATGATTATATTCTCACACACTTATTCTTATTTTTCTATTCCCATGCTTTGAGGCTGAACTCATTTGTTATTTATGTAGCTTATATAAAACCACAAACTTAAGAAATTTGTTCTCAAAGAAAACCATTGATACCACTTTTTATCACCTAACATTCTGTAGTGAGAGAATATGATTTTTTTTAATTAGTTGGTAATTTTCCAGTATTATTGAATAATTACAACACAGAGTAATCCAGAATCATTCTAATAAAGTGTAATACAGTTTTAACTAAAAAAAAGTACAACAATAATAGGAAATGATGTTCTTAGAAAGCCACAAACATGATGCTGAAATATTGGTGTAGTTCTAAAATATGTCCATGTTGGTATTTTTACACCAGTATTGTGATTTATGGAAACAACTGCCTCAGATAAGTATTCTTCCTAATTTGCACCTTCTATTTTTATTGAAAGACTGTTGTTCAAGTTATAATAAATAAAGTTTATCATATATAAGACAATGTGTTTCTTAGATTACATATAATAGTCAAATATATACATGTATATGGAGAGATATATGTATGTACATTTTAATCCTGTGTTTCAATAACATAAGATAAATTCTGATGACTACTTAAAATAAAATTAATATACAAAGGTGAACATAAAATTTTTCCTTAAGTTATTCCATCAACAAATGGAGGTAGAATTCATCACAAACCTAATTTGACATAAAATATAATAACAAGAAATGATCTTTTGTTAGTTTATTATTTGATGATTTAACCCACGGCATACATTTTGATCACACCCTTCACTCACTGTCTTTCATACTCACTCTCTAATAGCCTATTTCTATCTTTAGGTGTTTTTCCTCCTCCTCCTTCTCCTCTCTCTCTCTTCCTTTTCTTCTTCCTCATCCTCCTCTTCCTCCTTCTCCTCTTTTTTTTCTCCCCCTCTCCCTCTCTTCCCTCTCCCTCTCCTCCCTCTCCCTCTCCCTCTCCCTCTCCCTCTCCCCCCTCTCCCTCTCCCCCTCCCCCTCCCCTCCCCTCCCCCTCCCTCCTCCTCCTCCTCCTCCTCCTCCTCCTCCTCCTCCTCCTCCTCCTCCTCCTCCTCCTCCTCCTCCTCCTCTTCTTCTTCTTCTTCTTCTTCTTCTTCTTCTTCTTCTTCTTCTTCTTCTTCTTCTTCTTCTTCTTCTTCTTCTTCCTCTCCCTCCTCCTCCTTTTCCTCATCCTCCTCTTCCTCCTTCTCCTCTTTTTCTTCTCCCCCTCTCCCTCTCTTCCCTCTCCCTCTCCTCCCTCTCCCTCTCCCTCTCCCTCTCCCTCTCCCTCTCCCTCTCCCTCTCCCTCTCCCCCTCCCCCTCCCCCTCCCCCTTCCCCTCTTCTTCTTCTTCTTCTTCTTCTTCTTCTTCTTCTTCTTCTTCTTCTTCTTCTTCTTCTTCCTCTCCCTCCTCCTCCTTTTCCTCATCCTCCTCTTCCTCCTTCTCCTCTTTTTCTTCTCCCCCTCTCCCTCTCTTCCCTCTCCCTCTCCTCCCTCTCCCTCTCCCTCTCCCTCTCCCCCCTCTCCCTCTCCCCCCTCTCCCTCTCCCCCCCTCTCCCTCTCCCCCCTCTCCCCCTCCCCCTCCCCCTCTCCCTTCCCTCTCCCTCCCCCCTCCCCCCCCCCTCCCCCTCCCCCTCCCCCTCCCTCCTCCTCCTCCTCCTCCTCATCTTCTTCTTCTTCTTCTTCTTCTTCTTCTTCTTCTTCTTCTTCTTCTTCTTCTTCTTCTTCCTCTCCCTCCTCCTCCTTTTCCTCATCCTCCTCTTCCTCCTCCTTCTCCCTCTCCCTCCTCCTCTACTTTTTCCTCTTCCTCATCTTCTTCTTGCTCTCCTTCCTCTTTCTTTTCCTCCTCCTCCTTTTTCTCCTCCTTCTCCTCCTCCTCCTCCTTTTTCCTCTCCTTCTCCTCCTCCTCCTCCTCCTCCTTCTCTTCTTGATTTTTCTGCTTGGTAATCCATTGTGTTTAAGCAGGGTCACTCATGTGGACATGGCTATAAATGTATCTACTGCAACCTGAGTAACACAATAGCTACATCACTAAAGAAAATGATTCTCTTTCCTCTAGAAACCCTCTACTTTTATTTATATGTCTGGACAGGACAACGCTCTATGATTCCCCTCTCGTATATAGGACTGAATGTTTGCTCTCAGGCTTGTGGAAGCTGTTTGTGGACACCTGTTGTAAGTTTTGAGTGGGCAGTCATATCTTAATGATAGAACATCAATTGGCAGCAATCCCTCCTATCATTTTGCTGTCCATTCCTTCTGTGCCCCTTTCCATGATGCTCCCTGAGCCTTTGAGAGGGCTATTTGAGAGTCCTGTATAGTCACTTGTTCTCAGTACCTGGGCAACCAGATATGTTTGTATTAACGGCATTCTCTGCAAAGAAAAGTTTCTTTGACCAAGGCTAAGGAAAGCACTACTTTTAGATACAAAAATAAATATTTGGAAACAGTTTGACCACATGACCATTTTCCATTTTTTTAATCAGCAAATTATATTTTGATTCTTAGATTTTATCTAGTGATAGGACAAATATTTCATATTTTTATTATAAGTGAAAAATCAATATTTCCTAATTTTGCAGCATATGTTCAGAGTATTATATCCTCAGCCAAATGAATTTTTCTAAAAAGAAGAGGTTTCTGACCCTTCTTGTAACCTAAAGGGCCAAAGATAATAGACAAAGATACTGTCCATCCATGAAACCACTGCTTTCCTTGCATCTAGGGCTTGTAGAGGCCACTGTCTTGTTTGTAACTGAAAATATTATCACTATGCTAATTTAGCTTTGGGGCAATAGTGTTAGAAGCACTTCATAGAAATAATTTGTTCTATTTGTGAAAAAAAAGTGAACATTTATGAACATGGTAACAAAATTACATATTAGAGGCAGATGAAAATTGCACAAGAATTATAGAGCAATGTTTCTCATGAATGTGGATGCAAAGATGTGCAATAGAATATGGCAAGTCATATAAATATATACAGAGATACTATCCATCATGATCACAAAAATGTTTCTCTTGTGTAAGCATGGTTGAATATTTCCATAACTTATTAATATATTTCTCATTCTACCATGTTAAAAAGGAAAATTGGCATAATTGCTCTAATCAGTGGAGAGAAGTATTTGATAAAATCAAACACAACTTCATGATAAATATTCTAAACAATGGAGGAATAGAAAAATTCTTTGACTTGATACATCTAAAAAGCAAAAATCTTCAAACTAATATTCTACTTAATGGCAAGAATATGTGCCTTTTTATCTTACCTTTGATGTCATAACAGAAATTTTAGTTAATTCAAGAAGAGATGAGATTTATTTATTTGAAAGATAGAAATTATTGTTCTTTGTGTTATATACTTTTAATATTTAGAAAATATAAGGAAATAAATCAAGAGTCCCCAAATGATGGAGTTATTATAGCAAGCTTACCATATAATAGTAAAATATTCTGAAGTTTATTATTTTTCTAATAATTCACAATAAGAAAATGGCACTTGAAATCATAAATATAATATTATTCACATAAAAAGTCTGGAAAGTGAAACATTAGGTATAAATCTAAAATACAACTTCTAATGCTTAGATAAAGTAAACTAAAATTTAAATGAAGAAAATAAAAAGAACAACATGGAGATCTATTTAATATTCCTAGACAGAATTCTTAGTATTGTTAACATATCAGTTATTTACAACTTGCTATATAGATTCAATGCAATCCAATAAAATTCCACATATTCTCTTTATAGGTATTGACAAGCAATTTGGAAAAGCCAAATGCTCAGAATGAAATCCTGAAGGATACGAACAAAATCTTTAAGACAATATAGCAGGGTGTGGTGGCTCATTTCTCTACTTCTATCACCTAGGAGGCTCTGATGGAGGATTTCCATGAATTTGGGATTGGTTTGGTCTACATAGCTACAATGTGAAGTGTGGATTCAAAAAAGTCTAAGTCCACAGTAATTAAGACAATTTCATATTCCTGAAAGAACAGTGAAATAAACTGATAGAAAAGACATAGGCGCAGACACATAAGCATTCAGCCAAGACATGTGTCTCTGGTGAATGGTGCTAGAGTAACATCAGGGAAAAACATTACACTCTTGACAGACTTCACTCAGTATGATTTTAGATCTAAATGTAAAATGCAAACTAAAAATCCTAGACAATAGAAGAATTCTGGAGTGCGTTTAGTATCCAATCTTACATAGACACAGGACAGAGGACATAGATGGTTCTGACAAACCACATTTTTGTAAAAGTCATTGTGTTTTCTTTCTGAAAAACAATGACTAAAAATTTAAAGACATGCTGCAGTGAGAGAAAAATGTATTTGCAAGATATCTGCCTGCTTTAAGACTATTGTTAAAAACATATCAAAAATACATCAGCAATAAGAAACAAAACTTCATTAAGGCATGACTAATAATAACAACAAAAATCCTAAGTAGATAATTTACTAAAGATTTGTAGATGGAAGTACACAAAGGAAAATCTGCCCAACAGCATTGTCTTACAGATGTAAATGTTAAAACTATAATGAAAGAGTAATAGAAATGCAATTAAATTTATTAAATACAATAGACATTCAATTAAATGGTGAAAATAAAAAATACCAACAAATGCTGGCAAGGCTGTAGGACAGAAGACACTCATTCTTCTTACCAGCAGTATTAAACATAATGTCTACTTCAGACAAGTTCAACGTTTTCTACCGAATGTAAAAATACTCAGCCACACCATCTGGAAGTTATGCTCCATAACATTCAGTTGAGTTAACTGAAAAATGTACGTGCATCCCAAAGCCAGTATTTGGATGTCTATAGCATCTTTGTAATTTTGTAATTTGCTCAAATTTAGAAGCAAGTGGGATGTTCTTTAGTAGGTAAATGGATAAGATTTATTTGAAAAATCATGTTTTAGATAGAAAAAGATGTAATGGACACATATGATTTAAATTTCATTTTAAGGGCTAAAATCTAAGAAATGTATTATTTAAAGCCCCGAATGACTTCATTAAAATAGATGAGACCATTTTATGAAAATACTGAAAAAAATCTATTAGAAGATAAAGGGACCTGAAAGATCCGGGGACAGATGGCTGCTGGAGAATTCCCAGTAGTGCTACTTACTATTTTTGGTCTAGTTTGATCTTTGGATGTCTGCCAGACCATAACAAAGGACATTCCAGATTATGATTAGCAGATCCTCTTGTGTTGGCTGCAGTGCCGTGTTGCTGTCTGTCAACATCCATACCATCTTGCATTAGAGCCGCGTGTCAGACACATGACTGCACTTGCCATGGAAGCCAAAATTGCTCATGAGATTCTGAACATTGGGACAACAATGTTGGATAGTTTATCCACATGAGAACTTTTCTTTCTGAGTCTTCTCTTTCTTCTGTGGCCAAAATAGGAAAATGCACAAACAAACCCATAGGGGAGATGTTTTTCATTTTTGTTATTTTTTGTTATTTGTTATTATGAGTTTGATTTTTGATGTCGCTATTGTCATATATATATATATATATATATATATATATATATATATATATATATATTCCAACACAGAAAAAAACCACAACAATAAAAGAAAGGACATAAAAAATATATCAAAAATGCTTAGTGTGAGTTTACAAAGACAAGGAGAAAATGATGTCTGTGCCCACCCAGACTGAAAGTCCTTCCTAAGTTAGTAATTAAAGCCCAGTCTGAGGCTAGAGGCTGTGTGTGGAAACCCCAGAGATAACATGAAAGCAGCCTCTGGGAGTCCTCTGAGACTGAGGATGTTCACTCAGAGTCCAAGAACTCAAGAACATATGTTTTACAAGGGAGAAAGCCAACATATAAACCTTCCTGTAAGTACTACAAATAACATACGGAAAACTAATCTCATAAACTGGAAAGGAAAACATAATAAAATAATGAATTTTGAGTCCCACTATGCCAGTTAAGGAATGTATTCCAGTCTTTTATCCTAACTTCCAGAAAATATGACTGAATTGAAGTGGGGGATCTGACAAATTAAAAAAAAAATGTCCTCTGACTTTCTTTGCAAATCTTACACAACTGCCTACATCGTTCTTTGCTTGCAGAACCTTATCAAACTAACCAACCAACAAACCAACCAAACAAAAAACAACTTGAGGAAAGAGAGGGAGAGAAAGAAGGAGGGAGAAGGCCAAAGAAAGAGAAAGACAGACAGAAGAAAGATAATACAAATATTATTGGTTTTCTGTACTATATAAAAGTTTAGGTTTATATTTTATTTTTTCTTTTTAATATTATTTTGTTTATTTACATTTCAATCATTACTCACCTTCCAGTCCCCTCTCTTACAGTTCCTCATTACATTCCTCATAACAATTGTCTCCAAGATGTCACCCAACGCCACCAGGCATCCCTCTTTCCTGGGGCCTTATATCTCTCAAGGATTAGGCTTTTCTTCTCCCACTGAGGCCAGACCAGGCAGTGCTCTGCTATATTATGTGCCCGGGGCCTCGAACCAGCTCATGTATGCTACCTGGTTGGTTGCGTGGTCTGGGTTAGTTGAGACTACTGGTCTTTCTATGGGTTCAGTCTCCCCTTCAACTTCTTCAGTCTTTTCCCTAATTCAACCATAGAAGTCCCTGACTTAAATCCAGTGGTTGGGTGTAAGCATCTGCATCTGTCTCAGTCAGCTGCTGGTTGGGCCTCTCAGAAAACAGCCATGCCAGGCTCCCGTCTGTAAGCACACATCAGTACTCGTGTCAGGCTTTTGTGTTCCCCTGTCCCATCCCATGAGTTGGATCCCAAATTGGGCCGGTCATTGGACCCCCATTCCTTCAGTCTTTTCTCCATTTTAGTCCCTGCAGTTCTTTTAGACAGAAACAATTCTGGGTCAGAATTTTGACTGTGGGTTGGTAAGCAAGTTTTTCCTCTTGAGGCCTTGTTTATCTACTGGAAGTGGGTTCTGCAAGACTCCTCTCCCTAAGGTTCAAAATTTTGGCTAAGGTCACTCCCATTGGGTCCTGACAGTCTCTCATTTCCCAGGTAATGTAGTTCATTTACATAATGGAATACTATTCAACTATTAAAAATGAGAATATCATGAGTTCTGCAGGCAAATGAATGGAACTAGAAAATATCATCCTGAGTGAGGTAACCCAGACCAAAAAGGATATGTATGCAATGCATTTCCTGATAAGTGGATATTAGCCAAAAAGTACAGAATACCCATGAGTCACCTCACAAACTGTAAGAAGTTTAAGAAGCAGGAAGTTCCAAGTGAGGATGCTTCAATCCCACTTAGAAGGGGGAAAAATAATCACAGGATGCAGGCAGAGTGAGGCTGGGACCCAGGTGGGAGACAGAAGGGGGAGGAAAAAGAGGGAGCAGGACCAGGTGTGATGGTACAGGAGAAAAGCCCAGAGGACCAGGAGAATGAATGGAAATATGCAGCCTTGGGGGTGGGAGTGGGGGGAGCCTCTAGAAAGCGTTTTATGTTTATAAGTAACGCTGTTGGTGGTGGTGATTTTAAGTTGCAGATAGCCTCAGCAGGAACACCAAAAAGAACATTGCTAATATTTGAGAAATAATTCACAGTGATAACTTTTATTAATTAATTAACTTAATTTATTGGGGTGTGTGTGTGTTGTGTGTGTGTGTTGTGTGTGTTGTGTGTGTGTGTGGTGTGTGTGTGTGTGTGTGTGTGTGTGTGTGTGTGTGTGTGTGTGTGACATTTATGGGGGTATCCACAGAGGCTAGTAGATGTGATTGTTTACCTGAGAACAACACATACCATCATTTCTGATGTAGAAGTCAGATGATAACTTGTGGGAGTTGGTTTTCTCCTACCTGGGTTTCTGGGGCTGGACTCAGGTTTCAGGTTTGGAGGCAAGTATTTGCTTCCAGTGAACCATCTCCCTGGCCACATAGCTTATAATTATTAAAGAAGATTAGATAACAGTGATTTGATTAAAAACTACAAGCAGCATGAACACGTGTAAAAATGGCAGCTTATGTTTCTTACACTTATTTTCAAATTACGAAGTAGTTATATTACATTTTAATGAAATCTTGAATTATGATTTAAAATGTCTTAATATTTAAATTATAACATCATTCAACTTAAGTATATTTATTTTTCTTGTTCTTTTTCTGATACTTCTATCATTTCTTAGAAGACAGTATGTGGTTTACAATTTTGTATACTTACCGTTCTCAGGTCTTTCTCATTATAATGGAAAAACAACTATTTTAATAATAAAGTTATGTTTGTATATCTGGTTTTATTTCAGCTCCTTACTCTATGAATATCATATGTTGTGGATCAAAATTTATATTATGCATTTCTTTGTGCTTCCCACAGTATGTGGACAGGACAAATTTGAACTCAGAGAGAAATATAACTATGCTGTCTTGGGCAGAAATTAAGGAAACCTTGCAGAAACAGTGCTTCTTATTTAATTTGTTGCTTGAACCCACTGTCCCATTTAGTCCCAAAAGCCTAAGAGTCAAGTTTGGAGATGGGGGCTTTCAAGTATCAAAGCAAAATAAGCAGGAGCTCCCATGCCCACATAAGTAGACGAGAGCCTGGTCTTTCTCAGAGGATTGAACAATGTCCACTTTCATGATTGGGGTCTTTCTTATTATGTAACCTTATGAGTCAGGTGTTCATCTCTCCACACACATACTCTGAAATGTGTTCTTCGGTATCTGGAAACTCTTAATTTTTGCAAATTGACTTGATCACTGTATACCCATCCACGAAGTGCAAGATATTTAATTCTTCTTCCTCTTCATCACTTGGTGTTGTCACTACCTGATTCTAACCACTATGGTTTAGTTTGCACCTCCCTATTGCTTCGTGATCATGACTGACAATTTGTAGAGATACTTACTTAGATGACAAATGGCTGCGAGTAGTAAATACACTAAAATTCTTCTGCGTTCAGTACTGCCCTGTCATTTGTATTTATTTCATTTTTAGTTTTACATTTTAAGCCATGTCCTTTAAACATGTTTCTATATAAGTTTATGGTTCATGATTCAGTGCTATAGTTGTATTTTAATGGCAAAGCAAATGCCTTTACATTCATTATGCTTGCTAATATATTCATATTTATTTATTTTCTTGTTTTACATGTTGACGGATATATTTATATTTGCTTTTCTATATTTTTCTTCTTTCGGCTGACTAGTTTTTTCTATGTGGTGTTTGAGTTAGTTGCATGTTACATTTTTTTGTCAGTGGCTAAAAATTTCCCAGGAATCAATTAAGAAATGATGAAGCAGATGGAAGCCCCATTCATAGAAATAAACAATATTTAATATAAAGGATTATATATTTATAGTTTATAAAAGTTTGTCCAAAAATATTATATCATTTATCGCAGTGCAACTAAAACAGAGATAACGCTATTAGACGGAAGGCATTCGATATTGAGTTATGAAGTAAGAAAGAACAGATCAGACTTAACTTCAGTGGTGCCGAAAGAAGTGACGAATATTTCTAAAGTATCCGGTGTAAAAGAACTCATCACCTTAAGGCACAGAGAGAGATAGTAGCACCAGCACTATGGGGTGATGACAAGGTGTCCTTGGCTAGAGAACACCTCAGAGGGAGGAGGCATACCTGCCATCTGACCTACAGGCTGCTACTGTAAACATGAGAACAAAGCCTGGAGCGTACCTGCTATCCTAGCACGCAGGACGGTGACGCAGGCAAACATGTGCTCAAACATAAGAAAAGAGATAAAGGATAAAAGAGAAATTTAACAGAAACAGAAAACAAAAGCATGAACTGGTATATAAAATCAGAGACAGACGTTGGTGGGACATCTGGCTTATCCAGACATAGTCCACCTAGACTGCTCAGAACGAAGGTAGTACCTGGGGCCACATGCTAAAGTGCGCATGACCAGGGAGTGAGGAGAAGGTCTGATGGAAGGTTACTGGAATCTATGCAACCCCCCCCAAAAATGTTAAAAGGTAGAATAAGCTAAGATATCCCCCCTGCATCTGCCCCACGCGTGCGCGCGTACACACACAAACCCCTTATAATAGTAAATACAGGACTAAGGAAAACTTAGGAAAGGAAGTTCTTGCTCTGGGATTCTTGTTGAGAAGTGTAACTCTAAGACTTTTCTGTGTTAAAGCCTACAGGAATTTCAGTTAGCAAAGAGAAATCAGTAAAATAGGGATCGAGCTCTCACTTCATAAACCATGAGAGACATTCATGGGTAATGATAGCAAAGATTAATAAATATAATCATTAGTGTCTCTATGAAGAACTTTTCCTAATCAACTTAAGTTTATGAAACTTGAGTTCATTTTATTTATCGCTTGGATATGCATGTTCTCAGTACGTACATTAACATTTGGCATTTTAATCACACAATGTAGTTAATTTTTTTTACTATTAAAGCTTTAAATAAAAATGGACATTGAGTTTTCAGTTTCACATACTTTCTTTGCTCTTTAAAAAAAATTTTTTTTAATGTGGTTAAAATTTATTTGATGTATGTGTGAATACCTGAAAAGTTGTGAGGACAACTTGTGGGAGATGGGTCTCTCAGCCTCCATGTGTCTGTCCCAGGAAGAGAAGTCAGATTGTTACGCTCTACAACCTTTACCCACGGTCTCATCTTGTCAGCCCTGGTTTACTTTATGTAAATATAATGTTTTAAGAAAGTGTCTTAGTCACTTTTATTTTATGCTGTGATAAGATACTCTGACAAAACTAACTGAAGAGAAAAAGGCTTCCTTTGGGCTCCAGATCCATGTAGAGTCTATGATGACAGGGAAGTAAAAAAGCAAGAGCTTCCACACTGTATCCAATGTCAAGAAGCAAAGCACTAAGACACTGGCAAGTTGAGAGTTAACAATCACCATCAAGGCAAGCAGACTAAACATGATCTCAGTGGCAGGTTGTTTCTTATTTCTGGAGTTAATATGTGATAGTTTCTTCTCTCTTGGAATAGATATATTTTATTTTTTATATTAATAGATTATATATAATCTAATTTTATTTAAGTATAATGTTATTATATATCATATATAATAATAGTTAAATGATATATGTATGTATGTGTTTATTTAAAGCTCAGGAGGGACAATAGTGAACCTTCTTTGTTAGAGAACTTTTCTGGTTTTAGTTGTTGAGTGTCATATTTGTAAAAAGAGAATAAAGTCCCCAAAGCTTCCAGGGACTAAATCACCAAAGAGTACACATAAAGTGACCCATGGCACCAGCTGCACACGTAGCAGAGGATGGCCTTATCAACGAGAGGGGAGCCCCTTGGTCCTGTGGAAGCTCGATGACCCTGTGTAGGGAAATGCTAGGGCACTGAGGTGGGAGCGAGTAAGAGAGCACCCTCATAGAAGCTGAGAACTAGGGGAATGGACAGGGGTTTATGGAGAGAAAACTGGGGAGGGGGATAGGATTTGAAATGTAAATAAATAAAATAACCAATAAAAAGAATATAATTGCTTTTTATACCAAATCTGTTCTGACTTGACCATTTTATCTCATATCCTGACCTTTTTCATCATTTTAAAACTGTTTTATATTTAACTTTTTTCATATAATGTATTGTTATCACCTTTTCCCATCCCAGCTCCTCCCAGATTCTTACCTCCTTATCCACCCTAGTTTGGGTGTGTCCTTCATCTCTCTCTCTCTCTCTCTCTCTCTCTCTCTCTCTCTCTCTCTCTCTCCCAAAACAACCTCAAAAACCACTAAAACTAGTATCCAAAAAAGACCAATAAGAGAAAAACAAAACAAAAAATATACACACCCACATGCACACACACACACACACACACACACACACGTACGGAGGCACCCACGCACGCATACACAGCAAAACCATCAAGTGTATTTTGTGTTGACAATAATCCTTGGCTAAGGATTTCCTCCACTTGAGAAAACTGATTTGCCTTTTCCCAGCAAGTATCAGTTGCAAATAGCTTCTCGGGTAGGGATGAGATCCTATGTCCAATCCCCCATTCAGTGCTAGGCTGACAAAATAGACTCCCAACCAATACTAATAAGAAAAGGTAGGGAAAGATATTGCATCTTCATTCAGGAAAGTAAATTCCACAACGAAGATATTACAATTCTAAACATCAATGCACCAACCACAAGGGTACCCAGTTTTATAAATGATCCACTTAGGATTTTTGTCTTACTCTGAAGTTTAGAGTCTAAATCACATTAAGCAAATCATCCACAGCTTCCCAACTTCTCAAATTTTTCCATATTTATATTTTAAAAATTTATAAAAGTATTTATTTATGTGTTCTAGTTTGTTTATTCATTTTTACCTGTATGTACACACGCTACATGCATTCCTGATGTTCCAGAAGGTCACACCAATGTGTTTGATTTCCTGGAACTTAATTTATGGATTGTTGTGATTTGCCATATAGGTGCTGGGAACTGAACCTGGGTCCTCTTTTAAAAACAATGAATGCTCTTAATTGCTGAACCATGGCTCCAACTCCTGCATTTAAGAAACATGATAGACTTCTGTATGTAAAGATAATCTACATACTATTCTAAATGAAATAAAAAGATACATATTGCTAACTTATATTTTATGTATTGAGAGTACATTTTATTTATTAGGAATTAAGAAAATTTAAATAGTGTGTTTTATTTAATAACCACCTTAGGTAATTGCATAACAACACAGGAATTGGAAATGCCTTTCCAGATTGCTTAAAGATAATTGCAACTCAATTTATTCCTCTTTAATTGGGAACAGGTTTTAAAGAAATTACCAAATACATTGGCTAAGT
Source organism: Arvicanthis niloticus (assembly GCF_011762505.2). Taxonomy (NCBI): domain Eukaryota; kingdom Metazoa; phylum Chordata; class Mammalia; order Rodentia; family Muridae; genus Arvicanthis; species Arvicanthis niloticus. The sequence goes on from NC_047672.1 coordinate 67,459,239, forward strand.
TTGTTTTTATTTATTGAAATTTAGTTAATAAATATGTGAATAGCATTTCAGAATATGTTTGTTCCAGAATTATAGCGATTCTAATTTTTAAGGTGTATGAACAACTAAGACTATAGTTTTTGTTTTCTTGCATACCCTGTATTGGTTAAATTTCCATAAAAATAATAATTTAGTAATGCAAATATGCTATGTCCTAACGTAATTGGAGATCCAGTTATTTAAGAAAATGATGGTCTTTTGCCAAAATTAATTCTGGCAAGTGAGATTGGAATGATATATTAAATTCCGAATCATAGAAACAGCACCTCAAAATAAGAAACTGATGATTCAAGGTTGGCAGTATCCCCTTGGTTTAATTTAAGAACAAGCTTAAAAGCTGGCTATAATAATGTTGGTGAGCTAAGAATTTCTCCTTCCAAAATGTTCCCAGAGCTTCGAGATGGAATAGGAAGATCAAAACGCTTGTGGAGAATTATAGTCTTGGGACTTTATTTAAAGAGGTTTGCTTGAAGTCCACAAATGAATGTGAGCCACATATAATAACAAGAACAATTATGAAAGTGCTTAGATAATTTCTTTCTGAAAAATATTTGCTTGACTCTTCCTTTACTTTTTAAAATGTTTACTTCTGTGTATGTATTAATCTGAATTAAGAACACTGATTAATTGAATCCTTCCAAATTTGTGAGAAGTTTAAACCAATTAATTGATTCCTGTCTCTATCACTTCACGTTTTCCCTTACAACTTGGACAGTTGTGACTTTTAGTTCAGAACTTGAAATTTTAAACCTCCTTTAAAAAAAAAAAAAAGACATAACTGCTCTTCAGCATGATTCTAGGGCTTCTTAGTATGGGGCGTTTAAAACTTAAATAATAATGTTTCCTATGTGCTGTTCCTGGAGGAACTGCTATAGGTTCAAACCAGTACTGTCAGTGGTCTAACATATCTGTTTGATTTCACAAGTTAGAATCTCAAGGAAAAGACAGAGATGAGTTAATGAGTGGAAGAATACGTGGAGAAATAAACTGTCTGTGAAGAGGTGCATTGGGGAAAATTACAGAGGTGTGGAATATCTCTCTCTCTCTCTCTCTCTCTCTCTCTCTCTCTCTCTCTCTCTCTCCCCCTCTCTCTCTCTCTCCCTCTATGTGTGTGTGTGTGTGATGTATTTCTATCATTTACTTGAAAGTATCAAGGCCAACAACTATACAATAAAAAGTTGAAAAGCAACTACTTGTCTATGGTGAGATTTTTTTTGAAAAATGATATAACCTATGAAAATATCCTTCTGTTGTAGAATGTGAATGATGAGCCTCCAGTCTGCACACCCTCACATTTAGAGACTCAGATTTATGCCACCTTTAAGGGTCCTATCATTCACCTCAGGTGTTCAGACAAAGATTCTCCACAGGATCACCTAAGCTATTCAATCACAGAAGGTAGGTAAAGTGTGTGAGTTGAACTTTGTTACTTCCATGCTCTTCTATAAGATTCTCATGTCAGATATAACTGTTGGAAACATATCATAAAATATATCTTCCTTAGAAACTTAAGAAAGGAAATGGAAATAACCATTCACAATATGGTTTCCATTATTTTATTACCTCACATTATTCTTAGGAAACACAAACAATCAGTTCACACTTTGGAGAGAAGGTGCTGAGTCTCCAGTTCTGGCCAGCAGGCAGGATTTCCAGTATGATCTATTAGAAGGAGCCCAAGATGTAGTGACTTTCCAGTTACTTATTGAAGTCACTGATGAATTGGACGGGAATGCAGCTAGTCAACTGACAACCACTATGACGGTCATAATTCATGTGCTTCCCTGGACTACAACACAGCCAACTTCTTCCAAAAAAACAGCTACAACTACTGTAAGTACAAGTAGTGACCTGGGATTACGAAGTAATTTGAACTAGTCTCATAGGATGTTCTTGCAAACTCTCATAAGAGTTTCCCTATTGTTTTGGGGTGGGAAACATTACAGGAAACAATTGCTTTCAATAGAGTCGAAGTCTCAGCTTCACAATAAGGAGAAACTATTGGAGCTGTTAGCTGTCAGGGTTGAAGTGAGATAAATTCATCAAACCTTATCAATTTTGTGGGCTTTGCTGTTTAGAATTCCCAGTAATTATGTTGATTCCCATCACAGTGTGTTTTTTTCTGTTAAAATTAATATCCAAGAATAACTTAGTATGGTAAAAGCATTTTTATGCTTAAAAGATACCCAGTAGCTTTCTCTTTTTAGAAACATTTAGACTTATGGGACAGTAAGATATGTGTATTGTCTTGGTTCAAGCAACAGTTTCATAAAAGGAGTGACTGACACAACAGACACTTAAACTTGACAGGTTGGAGTTGCAGTGTACAAGGTTGGTGGTAAAGCAGAATCAAATGTCACTCTTATTTCCAAAAAAAAATTCTATTTAGGCAAGCCTTGGTGACACATGCCTCTCTGCGAGTTGGAGCCCTGACTGAGCTACATAGGAAGTTTGAGGTCAGCCAGGGCTTCATGGTGAAGCTCTATTATAAAGCAGAACACAATAAAAAAAAAAAAAAAAAAAAAAAAAAAAAAGAAGATTTTCTTCTTAACACCATCTCCTCACACAGTAGAAAGAGGGTAAAAGAGTTTTTCTAGCTCTTTAGTGAGGGCACTAATCCCAGACCTACACACCACAAAGAAAGGCTCTACCTCCAAGATCTAATCACACCACAAAGAAGACCCCTGCCTCCTAGCACGCTTAAATTGATGCTTAGGATCAATTTAAGAAACGTATGCATGCTGAAGCAATACAGGCAACACATTTGGTCTTTAACACACTTAATTTAATAAATTTAGTCTAATTTACAAATGCTACACAGTGTCAAATTATGGTTCACTTGTTTCAATATTTGAGGTTGAAAATAAGGTAAGTTTTCATGGGAACTCTTTTTTTTTCCATTGTAGCGGAAAATAAACTGTGATTTTTCTAAAAAGATATTAATGTTAATATTTTCATGCAAAGAGATGAAAACTTTTCAAGGAATAGGCATCAATTATCCCAGGAAGTATATAATGAATCCCAAGGAAGTGATGCAATAAACTATTTTCCATATTAGGACAAAGAGGTTTAAGCATGTAGCTTACTGATGAAGAAGCATGCAATTGGTAGATATGTAATCTATTGGAACAGGGGATGTCTGGAAGCTGAGTGATTGTGTGTTAGGAAAGACCTAAAATTATAATAATTTCACAGCAGAGAAGATAAATCCATAGTTTTCTGTAGAGCTTAATGATACTCAAATAAATAGGAAATGTGGTAGAATTGATTTGTGCGTGACTTCAGAAAAGTCAGGTTTAAACATCCAAGTGCCTATGCAAATCCATGACCTCACTAACATATGTTTGATGTTCCCTATGTAACAGTGCTAATCCAAATAGACACATGAAACAATATTAGTCTGGTATTAAAAAAGTTTCAGAAAAGACCCATTTATTGACTTTAATACTTAAGTTTAGTTTTGGATATAGAAAAACATAATATAAAATTTAATATTCCAAATATGAAAATAATAAAATAAATTATAATGATACATTACTGACCACTCTCCCAAATGTTTAATGAAGCCATTTGTCTTATTAAAAGATTCATATTTAATGGCTTGAATTGTTTTTACAACACAGCCTTCATAAATAAAATAGTTTTGCCCATTGACTGGAGCTTTGTCTTCTGTGACAGGGATTCTAGTCATACATTTTGTTCGGTCAATCTTCATCATTTATTATTTGAACTAGGAATATTCTTTTTGTCATCAGTAATTAGTTTTTATCTTCTCTACTCACCCCAAGGTGTATAATCATCAAATTTTCACATTCTGTGGACATTTATTGAGTCATTTTAAAAGTCAGGTAAACATTTGTAAAAGGCCTATCTTGTTGGTAATGTGGTGAGACATTAGAGTAGTATTCCAAAGAGTTAGAATATATTGTTTCTCCTTTCTGGGTCAATGTGAACCTCACTCCTTGTTCTAAATCATTCTACTCTGCTGGTTCCTGCTCGTCTGTGGGAGACTATCTTAGCCTACACTGTTATTGTGAGGGGGTAGATACATCCCTCACAACTTATGTTTACACCCAAATTTCTGCCATTCAAAGGCTAATTAAGAAGGCAAAGCTGAGCAAAGCAGAAGTCATCATACCAAAATTTAATAGGCAAAATAAACAAGTTCTGTAGCAAAACATAAAAAAAAATTATAGTAGGGCTAAGTGGTATATACTTCTCTTGGTAACACACATTAGCCTTTCTGAAAGCAGGGCAGTTAAAACTATCTGGAAATGATTACCAACTCGTGACTTTTGAAATTATTTCCATGGAATAAATTATTTTCCCTTAAAAATTCTATCAGTGTTAATGTTTGTATCTGTACTTGAATAATACATAGATCTTCACAGAGAGCTGTGTACTTCTCTTTATGGAAAAATGCTACCAAACCAGAAATAACCTTACAAGTTCTGTAGTTCAACTTTATAAAAAAATATGCTACTGAAACTGTTCTAATGTCAATGTACTTGCTTGAGTGTATATATATACATATACATATGCATATATATACATATATGTGTGTGTGTGTACTATATATAAAAAGCAACTACAAAATAGCTCTTAAATATAGAATATTTCTAAAGCATTGCAAAGAGAACAATTGACCAACTACTATTTAATTTAAGGATATTATAAAATTATCAGATAAAATTCACCTGTGTCTTTATTTGCCTATTAACTTCATGAGCCAACTTTGAGGACGCTGTTGACATCCAGCATTGAATACATTAAAAAAAAATAGTTAATAAAAATTTTGACTAGAAATGGTTTCAGTAACAGAAAGTTGTTTTCAGACTTGTAGCAGACTCATATAGCAACATTTTGAGAGGTCAATGTGCCAAGTTAAGGATACATTTGATCTTATTTTCCTTTATGAAAGTTTTACAGCCAGGTGATTTGATATTTGTGCCAGACAGTGTTTCCATGTTTGATAGTGGTGTTAAAGACACTGAATATTGGCAGAATGTGGAAGAAACGCCACAATTGCTATTAGTTTTTTATAGTTATGATAGGAACAAAGGAGACCTGGAAATAAAACCTTTGTTACATCATATTTATATATATATATATATATATATATATATATATATATATATATATATCATATGTATATACATACACATAATAAAACTTTTCATGAATTTAGCTCAAAGCATGTCAAATACATGAACATAATACATCAAAAGAAAAAATTAAGACCTAGCCATATCTTTTATTAATATTGTAAGCCAATCTTTCATATTAGAATGTTAAATTAGACATGAAAAGTTAAAAACATTTTAAATGGTCAAAATACAGTGCCAGAATTTTGACTGCTTTTAAAATGCAGTCACAAATCCATTATAAAAATAAAACATTCTTAAAAACCATATTGCTAACAATCTTTGCCTGTGAGTTTTAGAAGAATGAAGTTATAGTGATAAAAGCTTAAAGCAATTAAATTTTATTCAGTTGAATTAAACATAGTATAGAACACATCTTCATCCTAAAATTCATATTAAATGCAAAGAGAGATTAACAAAAGTTTTTTTTTAGCTTTTAAGAATATACACAAGGTGACTCAAAAATTATAATCTATTGAAGACTTCTGCATATTTTACAATGCTAAGTATGGCACAAGTACATTCAGAGGACAAACTCCATATGTTATAAGAAGGACATGTGGCACTTTCTAATTGGGAAAGATGTGGACTCATGAACTTGCAGAATCTGGTGTAGTCTATGTTCCTTCTATGAAGAACAATACATACACATGTAAAATTTTTATTTCATCTCAAAGACTTATAAAATAACAATAACAAAACAAAACAAAACAAAAAACCCACCACAGAACCCAGATTACAAAACCCTAACTAAAAACAGCAGGATATAACTGCCTCTGAATTTGTAAAAAATGTATCCAAGAACATACATGTTCCCCTTTGTAGAATGTAAACATATAAGACAGGCTACAGAGCCACTGAGAACACTCTAAAGTGCTCCTTAAATGTGGTAACACTTGGCAAGATAGACATTAGAATAAGGAACTGAAGGGGCTTGTGGGCCCCATGGGGAGAGCAACAATACTAACCAACCAGAGCTCCCAGGGTCTAAACTACTAGCCTGGGAGCACATAAGGAGGGACCCATGGCTTCAGCTGTATATGTAGTGGAGGATGGCCTTCTCAGGCATTGGTGGGAGATGAGGTCCTTGGTCCCATGAAGGCAGATGCCCCAATGTGTGGGGAAATTTGAGGGTGGGGAGGGGGGAATGTGTGGATAGATAAGGACACACCCTCATAAAAGCAGCAGAAGGGGGGAGTTAAGGGATTCCTGGGGGGGGGGGTGGGATGGGGAGAACATCTGAAATGTAAAAAAAAAAAAAAAAAAAAAAAAAAAAACCCACAATACCCACAATTTCTCAAGGAACAGAAGCAAGATGGACTCACTTTCAAAACAGAACAAGTTAGTTAAAAGGCTAATAAAAAGTGATCTTAACCATGGACTGATGAAAACAAGCAGAAGCAAATGTGTCTCTGACCACCTCATGCCTCCTCATCCAGAGCTTCTTCCTCAGGTAGAGAAGAGAGACACTAAGTCATCTTTCATGAACTGAATTAAATTCTTTGTCTAAAGAGACAGTGAGGTAACTGGCTAGACACTGTTTCCTGCGAATACAATTCTCCAGAGGAATCATGAATCAAAATTCCAGAGACTGTGTGCAGCAAATTGAGCTCATAATAAAAATTCCAGGACTAATATCTATTTTGACAGAAGGAAGATGGTAGAAACTTTAAATCATCCTAATTTGTAACTATATTTTTTATTTCTATTTCAACATAAAGCAAAGAAGGGAGAAAGTCTGTAAATAACTCTATCCAACCTTTTCATCAGTTCATCCATATTTCATGATGATGCATATCAATACAACAAAAAGGCTTTTATCTTATCAGTGAAGAATTGAAAAAAGACATTAGTATGTGGTGTGGCAAAATCCATACCTCTGTATTTCTTTCACTGAATCTGAACTTTAAAAATGAATTCTAAAGGTATCCGGGTTGGTTCTAGCTCTGTGTGCTTGTTCAAACTACTGTACTCACTGAAACACTACTTTTCCAAAGCTAGTTTGCTCACACCAAAAGAGCAATACTTATTACTATGTAGCTCATAAAATAATTTGCAGTTAATTCACTTTAGGTAATTAAAGCCCAGTATAAATTTTTAGAAATGTCTTTACTCTAAAGAGTCTCAGGCAGACTAAAGTTCATCGCAGTGGTGATGCTTATACCACAGAAGTGATCCAGTGAAGCGTCCCCGGAATCTGCTTTGTTTTGTTCTTTCAGAGTTGGTCTATCAGCCTGCTCTCGGAGACCAGCCATCTTATGCCTTAGGGAACTTAAAGCGTAGAAAATATTTCAGAGCAAGTGAAATTCGTGCTTATATGTAATAAAAACTACTATTAAACCACCAAAATGAATGATGAGCAGGTATTTTGTTATAATCTTACTCCTTTTAAATAGTACTGCATCACAAAGGCCATTTTTGAAGGAGAGTGTACCTATGGAAGCAACGGATGCCTCAAATAATTTCCCTTTTATGGTTTTGGTTTAGTCTAGTTTGATTTTTAATACAGGTTCTTCTATAACTCATGTGACTTTGACCTCCATATGTAGCTGAAGCCTGTGTGACACTGCGTATCCTCCTGCTTCTACATTATAAATTCATTAGAGACATGTGCCATTGCATGTGGCCTTTCCCCTTTATTTTGAAGCAGGGTCTAACTAGATGGCACAGGATAGACATACATTGATGATGTCCATGCTTGAGAAGATGAAGTACAGGGATTATGAGTGTGTCCTCCAGGATAAATCCACTCTTTACTTATATTAAGCAGAAGCGGAGATGAGAGAAATGTATGGCTCCCTGTGAGCTGTGTCTTAAATGCACTCTGAATTGGCTTAGAAAGTAGAGTTCTCTCTGTGGCATTCATTTCATAACTGCCTATTTCTACTTCTTGAACTAAACTTCCCTTGTTATTTTGATTTTCCTAATATAAATGCAGAACTGTGAACATAAGAATCAGAGTACTAAATGATCCTACATTAATTAAATGCTCAAAGAATGTTTACAAACTCATGTAAAGTACTCATTCATATTCTTCATTAGAATTCTACTAAGACTGTATCATTGTAAACAATAAAGGAAAATATATTAAATTATAATTTATTTTTGTGGCATGGGAAAATAAACCTTGGGTCTCATGTGTGCCAGGCAAACACCTTGTCAATAAACAAACCCCTTATATTTCTTTTTTAGAAGGTGTTTTGCAGCAGAGTATTCCTAATGTGTTATATCTGGCCTTAAACTTGTGGTCTTCTTGCCTAGCCTTCTGAGTAACTGGGTATCCTGCACAAAGACACATTGGAAAGTATACCTTCTTAGAAAAGTAAAAAAACAAATGCAATCAATATATCAATATATCTATGATATCAAATTACATATAAAACAGACAACTCAATGTGGAAACAGTAAATTGATAACAATTAATATAGAGCCTCATTATAAGGTAGAAATTAAGGGCAAGAGAATTATGTCTGTTTTACCAGCTATGCATAATGGGAGTGATGGTAGTATCTTCTCTGCATGAACTAATAATAACTGTTCCCTTGAACATATGGAGGATAAATATATTATGTAGCTAGAACTTTCCAGTGTTCAAGGTCTATTTGTGAGACTAGACATGTAGACATGGGGACTGTGATTAAGTCACCTTTCTCAACTATACCTTGAAAATAAAGACTATTGCTGTGTTGGGAAGTTACAAGTTAGACACGTGTTTGAGGATTTATTTCTATGTGTATTACGCCACAGTAACAATTCCTTAACAATTAAGCTGCACAGGGAACTAGTGCATTTCAATCAACCTTTTATGGGCTTCAGTTCTCATTCGAGTCTCTTAGGAAATGACAGAACAACTGAAAGATGTGTGAAAGATACTATTTGGAAAGCTATCGGCAATAGTGAAGAAAAACAACCAGGGGTGTGTCTGTGTGTGTGTGTGTGTGTGTGTGTGTATGTCTATGTGACACACATATATACACACACACACAAATATATATGTATATAAATGTTCATTGTTTCATGCGTGAATTACATCCTAGACGAAATATATACAAATATATAATTTTTTTTATCGTTGTTCTTGATTACTTTTGTGCCTAAAAGTACACATTAAGACTCAATGGAGGCTTCAATGACCATGGGATTGGGATACATGGGAAGGGTTGTAGGGGAGAAAGAGAAATGAGACAATCATATATTACAATCTCAAAAATAAAAAAATAATAAAAAACAAAATGTTTATTGAAGAAAATAAAGGAAACAAGAGTCTCCTCATCCTGTAAGATTGTATCTGGTTACTTCCACTGAAGTTACTAGTCATTAATATTGTACAAATTACATGGGGCAAAGTCCAGTGGTTTTTGGTGCTGGTACTGTGAGCAGTTATGGTGGTTTGAATAAGAAGGCCCATGTATTTTAATGATTACTCACCTAGATGTAGCAATTTTTTTCTATTTGAGGAGGATTAAGAGGTTTGGTTTTATTGGGGGACGTGTGCCCGTGCCAGGCCCAGCCCCTCCCTCTCTCTGCAAGCATCAGGATATAGCACTCTCCTTCTCCAGCAGGATGCCTGCCATGCCCTCCACCCCACCATGATAATAATGGACTCAGCCTCTGAATCTGTAAGCCCACCTTAATTAAATGTTTTATTTTATACGGTTTTCCTTGTCCATGTCTTTTCACAGAAATAGACTAAGACAGTAACCAAAGTGAGATAAATCAATGATCAGGAAAATATAATAAATTAATTCATTTTACATCATTTTAATTTTGATATTCTATTTTAAGCAGTATCTTGTATATATGGTTTTGTCCTTTCATTTTATAGAAAGAAGATGGGTGATTGTTATAGACTTTTGTTCTGTGTTTTATTTTAGACAGTCTTCTAAGTAGTCTTCTAAGTCTGGCTTCAAACTTCTTTTTTTTTACATTTTTTTGTTTGTGAATGGGTGTGTTGATTGAATGTATCTATGTGTACTAGATGCTTGTCTGGTACCCATGGAAGTCAGAAAAGGATACTGCATACTACGTAACTGGACTTAGGATAATTGTGAGATATGTAAACGTTGGGAAATGAACCCAAGTCTTGCTAGACTTGTTCTAAATGACATATAAATCTAAATGACTATAACTCTTGATGTGAGGTGGGCTTCCCCACGTCCATCTTTACCTCATAAATGCTAGGTTCCTAGCTGTGCACTAACACATGCAGAAGAATTTTCTGTTTTTATGTTTTAGAGTTCTCTGTTTCTTTCTTTTGTGCCATTTTTTAGTTTAATGGAATAAATTAGGTGAATTAGGACCTAAAATATAAGGGTTGATAAGAAGCTTAAAAACCATTGTCATCATTAAAAAAATCCAACTGGCAGTTCTTTTTAATTAAAAGAATTCTTGGCAAACATCTTTAACTTTAAACTTAAAATTGTTCATATTATTCATTCATAATATTATCAGGCCCCCATGCTGAATGAAAGTAAAGGTTTGAAATGAAAGAATTTGTAGTGATGTCAAATCATGAAGAGTACGCTAAAACAGTTTTTATACTGATAATAAACAATCTTACACCCAAATGCAGTGGCAGACTGTAGCCTTAGTAATGTGCAGGTCCTGGCTTGACTTTCAGCTCTTCCTCTCCATCACTAGGTAAACCTTTGCTGAGTCACTTACTACATTGAACCTCAGTTTCAGTCTGTCAGTAAGGATTACTAACAGAGGTTGTATCAACACTTCCTGGTGCACTGGGCAGAACAGTAATTAATACATAGTAGCATGCTTCACCAATGTTTTTAATTGGCTGAAAACATTCAGATATATATTTCTTATTTCAAAGCATTGAGCACAAATCACTTAGTTCTCCATGACAACTTCCACTAGGAAAAAATGTTTCTATATTTTCTTTATAATATTAAAATTTTCTAATATTAATTTTGTAACTTTTACTATCTACAGTAACCAGGGTTTTTTTTTGTTTTTTTTTAAACCAGTTTTATTTTTGAAAGTTATTTGACATTTTCATTAGACATCTCTTCTGCATTTAATAAAGGACTTGAGAATAAATATTAAATATAAAACTTCATATTGACAATGTTTTATTAAAAGTCTCCTAAAGTGAGAGGTAAATGGAAGAGCGTGAAAAGCAGCAGAAACAATCTACGTTGAGCCCTACTATGTTATAGACTTAGGCATTTGTTGTGACTGTGATTCCAAACACTGATAAAAGATTCCATGACAGAGAAGATTATTCTTATTGTCTTTCCTGTAAAATATAACGAGTTAAGTAATTAAAGTTATGAATCAAAGCAAATTAACTGCATGAAGCAGGAAGAGGTTTAGTGCATGACCGTATGACAGATGGGACATCTTCTCTTTTCACCAGTACTTTACCTAACAGTGAGATAAGTTTCTGATGACAGCCAGAGTCTACCATTCAGAGCAGTGTGTTTCCTCACTCTTCATATCCTTATCCATCACTATAGGGAGTACCAGGCCTGTGTCAGAGTCCACGGTTGCCTTTGGGTTGTCTACTTAGACCAACATGGAAGCATTTGAAAAATGTATCACCCCACATTTCAAAGCAAATATAAAATGCAGACACTTGGTACAACAATGAAGGCATGACTTAAAATGAGTTCTATGAAGTCCAGGATTTAATAACTGAAGTCAATTTCGCTGAGAACATTGGGCAACTAATGTGTGAATAAGATTTCTTACCTAGTAGTGGAATTTATGATCTAAATGCAGCTATATTTGAGTTTTCCTATTAAAAATATGATTCGATTTAATCAAATTAAAGATTTGACTATCACTGAAAACTCCAAATTCTTTTATAGAGATTAAATTATTTTCTCAAGTTCACAGATTTACAAAATGACATAACCAGGAAGGTCATGAAAAAAAATAGCAAGGCATTAAGTTTGAGGGATCGTGTGACTAGTGTAGTAAATAAGGTATAAAATAGAAGGAAGGGACCATAGCACTCAGTCTGAGAGATTCCAGTAAGTATAGAGGTTGGTTTCCAGTAAATTAAGTTACACATCAGTTTGACAAGTGCTCTGAAGGATAAACAAATGTAGGGCAGATGTCGTATCAAATTCTGGCTTGAAGGATCTGAAAAAGTCCCAGAAGAGATAGTGGAATTTTAGGTAGGTTTTTGACGGACAGAAAGAGAAGCAGAGACATTAAGCAACAGCCACAGTTGAGGAAATGTAGATTCATTCGTGAGCACATGGTTTATTCATAAAAGGAGAATGATCAAGTGTGTCCTGAGACAGAAAGTGAGGTTGGCCTGAGGCAGGGAGTTAAGAAATTAGGTAGATTGACAAAGCTTGTAGAGCAGGAAAAAAAGAAAGAAAGAAAGAAAGAAAGAAGGAAGGAAGGAAGGAAGGAAGGAAGGAAGGAAAGAAAGAAAGAAAGAAAGAAAGAAAGAAAGAAAGAAAGAAAGAAAGAAAGAAAGAAAGAAAGAAAGAAAAAAGACCACAGGCAAGTAACTTAGACAGGCAAGTGCCACAGCAAAAGGTCAGGCAAATGCTGACCTCTGTTGAGACTATTGTGCACCGGGTCACAACCGGATTTGCAAATAGTTAAAACATAAAGCAATACCTTAATAAGCCTTGTGAGCAATGAGAATATACAATCTCACATCCAGCACCTTTCTTTCAAGTTCTTTTGAATCATCTGTGGAAAGCATGTAGCATGGCGTCCAAGCTACACAAAATACACATTTAAATATTTACTCATTGTATGGGGATTACTAGATGGATTAGAATAGTTCAGTGTGCTCTACAAAAGTTTGTATTAGGATCAAATGAAACAAGAGACACCAAAGGTCTTGTAATAAACATGCTATGTAAATAGAAGCCATTTATATTGTATTAATACCCACAGAATGATTTTGCTCTTTTTACATCACTTCTAAACGTATTACCCTGAGTTATCTTAGAAGACTGACATATTTCTCAATTATGTGTGGCTTTTTAAAAATAAAAAGCATTAGATAAATTTTAGGTAAACACAGGAGAAAATAAAAGGAAAAAAGGCCTCAAAAATCTTTGCTTATTTTCAGGTAGGAGAGGCAAAAATAGCAGGTAAGTCTCAAGCACTGTGAGTCAGGCTCCTACAGCTGGATTCCAGTATGTAGAACTGCAATGGCTGTTTGGAGATTGTGTCTTGGTGCCTTGCACACTGGACTTTTTAAACTTAGACTTATTGTCACAATACTCTCAGAGTTCATAGCACACAGGATTCTGAAAGGAATGTGCTCTTTGTAGACACACAGGTATGTCTGTGAACTCCATTTCTGCCATTTTGGACTTGACACAATGACTCTACTCCTCTCAGGTCCTCCCTTGCAGAATAATCATGGTGAGCCCTTCTCTTCTGAGATTTGAATTAGAAGCCATAGCTTCTAAATTACTTTGATCAATTATAGTCCATAGTCATTAGCAAATAAATTCTGTGCCTGAAATTCTAGATATTATATGACTTTTCTATGTTGATTCCCAGGGTACAACAAATATTCAATAGATACTTGTTAGAAGGGAGAAAAAAAAAAGAGATGGAAGTAAGGAGAAAGATAAGCAAGTGCAGCTTAGAATCTGTCTCCTTATGGTGGCAAATGTTCTTGACATATATTTTATCATTATTATTATTAGTAGTAGTTTAGTTTTTGAGAGGGAGTCTTACTATGATGCCAAGTCTGCCCTCTGGCTCCTTAGCTTCAGTAATCCTCCAGCCTCAGCCTCCAGAGTAGTTTGAACTCCAAGGGTGTGCCACAACACCCAGCTATTTCCTAATGATCTGAATATAAAGCTATGTGTCTAAGTGACGCATTGTCAACCTTTTGATCTGTTTATTATTTAGAAATACATCACAACAGTATTTATTTATGAAAAGTAGATCATAGTATTTAAAGGGGCATTACTTAAGCTTAATCTGATTTCCCCATCTGTCTTTGCTTGGACATGCCTGCACTTGTTTTTAAACTATGCTAGTCACACAATGCTTAATCTTAACAACTACCCAAATTGAACACAGCTAGGATTCCTTTCACTGAATTGCACAAGCAATGAGATTTTGTCCACCACCGCTGCTGATGGATCCTTTTTGCAAACGTCTCCTTTTTAAAAATTTTATTTTGCCATTTTCAGTCTATCCTACTCCCACGCCATCTCTATGAAAGTACCTTATATACCTTAAATGTCTCGATGCACTCACAAACTTACTCGATCTTACGCTGCCATCTGCTGGACTCCACTGGTCCTTAGTTTCCTAAGGCATTAGTCACAATCCACTGAAAACCTTGTGCTACTTAGTCGGTTCTTAATGGTCAGACTTGAAACAGTAACGGAAATTTATATGGGGGGGGAAGGAAGGGAACCTTACGATTCTTGGTAGAAAACAGGAAAATCCAATAATAGTGTGGCTTATTTTGAAGTAATACTGTGTCCTGTAAAGAACTTGCTGACTCATCCTTTATGCCATTTAGTCAATGTTCATTAATTGGTCCCCAGAGAGACTTTCACGGAATCCACAAAGGTATGTAAAAAGTAATCCTTGTTCAATAATAGTTTATCTCCCTGCAGGAATAATCATAAAGAAAATAAGTATGAACTCCTCTCAGTATACACTGTATCTCATATTTTTGTCAGTTGCACATTGTTAATGCTTAGTATTTATTGAATTTCCTCAGATTACTACCTCTGTCATAAGGAAGATCTCATACTACTGGCGGCCGGACAGCTGGTTTCCAGCAGTGCTCACTCTAGCCGCAGTGCTCTTTCTGATGTGTCTTTACGCAGTCTCATGGTGCCTCTTCAAAGAGTAAGATTTCAGCTGCTGCTTCCTTTTGAAATTGTTTGTAATAAAGTCAATCAGGGATCCCCTCAAAACCAGGGAGAAAATGGAAACAAAGACTTTTGGGAAATTTCTGTTTTTTTTTTTTTTAAATTCTTTGTCGTGATTACTGTTTTACATGTAAACTTTGAATATTAAGGAAATCCTTCTATCCTGAAAGTCAAGACTCGCTACCAAAATGGTTGATTGAATGATTCAAGTTTATAAGCTTTGGGGTTGTTTAAAATGACCAAAAACGATATGTTAAATTGTTTATATGCATAATCAAGGTTGGGATTTCTGATTATATTATCTTATCAAAGGATAGACAGAAATCACAAAGTAAGATACCAAAGAGCCTCAGTGGGGTTGTGTCGGGGTGGGGGTGGGGGACTGAAATAATCCTGCAATTATCTTGTGATTCTCATGGTTGGACTATTGTGACAGGTGATGGGATAGAAACAGATCGAGTGCTCTGACAGATCAGACAGGAACACATCTTTTACTAGCAAAAGAATTAGATCATAGAGCAGAGGGATAAGGGGTGACTGAAATGTAAATATCTTTCTATGGCATATAGAACTCTTGTCCAGAGAGCTTGGCATGAGAAAGTTTTACTGAGTAAATGCCACTGGGGTGTGCTTTCCAAGAACAAATGGAAGCAAAAATTAACAGAAAGATACTGAAAATACTTTATTCATATCAAGTGTGATTCATTCTCCTTTTTATAAGCAAAACAATGGAAGTGGGTTCATATAAATCTATAATCCTTCTAACCTTGACTCTTATTCTTAAAGATGGATTGCAGATTTTAAAAGGTAAAATGACATGATCCAAAGATAAAGGAAGAGTTTGCAAGAAGGGTTAAAAAAGAAAGATGGTTGAAAGGATTTTAAGAGCCATTTGCTGGGCATGGCATGACATTGTACACATGAGCTCACAGCATCTGACGGGCATGTACATAATTTGCTCAAGATCAAGCCAGGCCAAAATTCTAGTGGAGACTCGGGATTAGGAGACTCATGATTTCTTACTTCTAGCTGAGGAGCTATTGGCAATTAACTGCTGCTGAGTGTGGGGCAGGGAATCTATGTCCTCAGGGATGGAGCCTTTAACAGGCAACCCATGTTCCAGTAGACTTTTTTGTCACTCTTATTCATTCAAGTAACACTAGGTAGACTGAATGGGTTTAAGAAAAACTGGCTCTTGGAGTTAGGAAGGAAAGCAGTAGGGGATAGGAAAGAAGTGTGAGTTCTGATTTCTTTTTGCACACTCACATACATATCTTCTGTTTGATTCCTTCCAGTGTCCCTGCCTGCTCAAGACTATTTCCTCACTGTCACAGACAGAAGAGTCAACAAAGTCTGACTGTACAGGATGAAAACGGTGCTGTCCAGGTACCAAGGTAAAGCAGATCTGATGCTTTAAAGAGAGAAGTTTTAAGTTCTACAAGTTACAAGTTGAGTCCTAAGTGATTCAGTGAACTTGAAATTTTAAATATATATATATATTCAGTTAGTGCTTTGAAAGGTTAAACCTTAGCTTTAAATTCTGTATCCATTTTAAAAGTAACCTTATTCATCAATGTTTATTGACTACACAATACACTTCTAGGCTTGGGATCATAGCAGAGAGCACAGTCAGACTTGAAATAAGAATTATAATCTAGTGCTACTGATAACATTATCATACTTTTAAACTCAGATTGTTTATTTAATGATGAGAGGCAAACAGGGCAAAAGAACAAGAACAAATGCAATACTATGCAGAAATTTTACTTAGCACAGCATGAAAACACATTATTTATTTCTAGAAGATTTAGTATGAGGTATTAATAATAGGCCCTATTAATATGAACTTTAAAACATACCCAGTTATGTGTCATAATATGTCAGAGGCTATTCAAGCTTCTTCTAACACGGCCTAACTCTAGCATTCTGTCTCCTAGCTATGCACATTGGTTTATAAAAGTGAACTGCTCTGTCATTTATTATTTGCACATATTACTACCAAAATGCATATTTTGTGTTAAATATTAGTATAACTATTTCTAATGTGTTCTGTAATAGGTATGATAATTCACTGAATGTTGATATGATGCAAACTACAAGACCAAACCTGCTGCCTGGAAATGACAAGGTAAGGACAAAGAGCAGAATCGTGCTGCAGAGCCCAGAGTGCCTGGTGGCTCTGTTGGTTTGGTTTTGTTTATTTGGTTTTTGCATTTTTATAGAATCTAGACAACAGAAAGCATTTATGAATAACTGGTTAGTAGTAACTCATGAATAGAAATGAGAGAATTCATTCAATTCAGTTCAGAGTGGAAGCAAAAGTTGAAGAAGGTAGAGTCCCCACCACTTTTCAATGACTTAATGCTGATAATGAATTCATTCAATTCAGTTCAGAGTGGAAGCAAAAGTTGAAGAAGGTAGAGTCCCCACCACTTTTCAATGACTTAATGCTGATAATGTCAGTGAGGAGGCAAGGACAGTGCTGATCTATCTGTAGAGGTCAAACTGAAGGTGGGTATTGCTGAGATAGCTTTCAAGTCTCCTTTGTTCATTCTTTGGTTGAAATTAAATTACATAGATAATATAGTGGTGTCGCTGCTAAGGGTAACTTTAATGTCTGTTCATCTTTATCAATACAATATTCAGTGAATACTTGCCACATACCAACCTGTTTCATGGGAGAGTTTCTGTTGGTGTATTCATTGAGGATATGCTCTTTTAAATGCATTTGTCATTGTTTAAGTAATAAGGTTATATAAACATACAATGCAGTTTTATCAACTCCATCCCTCCCATTCCCTCTGCTCAGATTCTCCTTTAGTTCCTTCCCTTTTGAACATGAGTATCTCCTCTCAACCTATGATGATATATCTACTGAATTCACCAAGTGATGCCAGCGTGTGTATGGGTGTACAGCCTTCTACTGGAGCCCGATTAGCTGCCACAGAAGCTGCATCCTTCAAGAAAACTGAATTTTTTTTCTTATTTTACTTGTTTGTTTTAGTGCCAAAACTCAGTGAACTTTCATACCTATTGCAGAACATATTTGAAATATCTATTTTAATCCATAGCATATACTATGTGTTTCAGTGATAACATGAACATTTTTAAAAGAACAGACTTTGATTTTTTAAAAGAACAGCCAGAAACCATTGACTGCCAATGGCTTCTCTGCTAGGATGGAATTGTATGACTGCCTTGCTCTTCATGCTGGAGCTTCATCTTTTGCAGGACTCATATGTACTTTCCTAGCTGCTGTGATTTTACATGTGAAGCTCTCCTCCCACAAACACTGTCTTGTTCTAGTCACCCACTGGCTCTTGCAAACTTTCTACCCGTTTCCTGCAATGATCTCTAAGCCTTGGGAGAAAGAACAATGATATGGACTGTGATTAAAACAATGACTTAAAAACCTAGATGCTTTTCAACTACAGCAATAGATTTCATCTGAAACGTGATGCGACTCAGTGTCTTTGACAAGTAAAATATTTTCAAGTCAACTTATATAACATTAATCAGTGACATCATTACAATGGTCATTTATCCAATATCTAACTATAAGGGACATTTTGTAGAGCATTTGAAAGTATTTCAGGAGGTATTACATGTATTTCACTATTCATAGACTATATTTCAGCTTGGAGAAATACAAGTTAAATATTGGAAGGATTAATGATAATAATTGATAAAATTCTCAAAATACGTAGTGCATGTAGTAAACACCGTAGGATTTCAGAGACCTACAATGTTCCTGTGCAGTAGAACATGCAGGGGAACTGCAGTCTGGGAGTTCACAAGAAGTTGCCTTGTTTTATAGATGGAAAATGGATTGTTTATTTTGGCACTATATATGGCTTAAAAACTCCCTGAACTTTCACAACTTTTTCTTGCAGTTGGACCAGTATTTCTCTTTTCTGTCTTTCTCATACTCTAGGACTCTGCATGCAAATTCCCAGTTCTATGGTGCCATCTTCTCTAACTCTCCTTACTAATCTAAGTTAATTTTATTGACAGAGCCTGCACACACCGTATCTTTGCTCTGTCATGTAGTAAAAATGGACATGTATGCATAATCTAAAACATGATTTCTTTCATCTTCCTTGTTGAAGCAATTTTAATGTGTTTCACATGAAGAAAATTATCACTGAAGTTATGTTTGCATACAAATCCTGATAGATATCTCAAACATTATGGAGGCAATAAGTAGCTTACTTTTTAACCCCCTTTCCTCTTCCTGTCTATATTTCCTCTTTCAAATGATTACATTTTGACACAGGTACCATCATATGTTTTACAAACACTATTATGTTAAGCTTTCCACTGAACTAATTGAACATCTTACTCCCTGGCTCCAATGAGTCTTTCCTAGTGTGATTTCTGGCATCTTTCATGGAATGCTGAACTCTCCCAAACATGGTCAACATATATCATAACTAGTCACTCTTTTAACGCCTTTGTCTCTGCTCTTCCATTCTACTCATTCTAGACATGTTTTTCCATAATAGCCCTCAAGACTTTGTCATGAATGCTTCTAACACTTTCAAAGCTCTAGATTAAAGATATATTCCTTTCTGGTTATTTCTCAAATTGATTAAAAATATTCAGATATTATCAACTTACCCCAACTTCTTTATATTGATTGTCATGCTTCTTTTTTTGTTTTTTCTTTGTTGTGTTCAATATATCTCTCTCTCCCTCCCCCCGTCTCTCTGTTTGTGTTTCTGTGTGCACTTGTGTATGCATGCATATTTGTATATATGTGAATATACACATGTAGGCATATGAAAGAGAAAGATCAATATTAGATATCTTTCTAAATCAATTTTCATGTTAATTTTATAGACCAACTCTCACTCATTAGCTCAGACTGTTAGCTACTAAGCTCTGGGATTCTATTGATCTATATGCTCCCTTCCTCACGGTTAATGTTATAGACATACTTGACCATGTGCAATGCTTGATTGTGTGCTAGAGATGCAAGCTTGGGTCCTCATGCTTGCCCAACAGGCCCTTACCCATGGAACCATCTCCAGAACCCTGTGCATCTTCTTTCTCCATTGTCACATAATGTTGCACTTAGTTTTTATTTGTCTGGCGTCATAGTTCCACTTACAAGCATTTCACATCTTTCTCACAATATCTCTTTTAAACTCATTTAGGGGAATTCTCCAATCCCAATTAAATCCACATGTCTATTGTATGACAGCATGGATCTGCAGTGTGTTTCCTAGGAAAATGCCATAGTTCTGTCTTCTTAACTCACTACAATTTAGGACATTGCTTTCAAAGGGCAGCTCAGCATAACCAGACTAACTATAAATTCATAATCAATCAGCTTTCCCACTTTGAATGAGGATCCTTGACAGTTCTTCTATTTTCCCTAATTTCTAACACATTCCTGTCTTCTCACTTTGAACTGTGATATCTTCTGAATATTTCACAAACAAAAAGACAAGATTAGATTCAAAACTCACTCCGATGTGCTTGGAGAGATGCCACAGTAGTTCACAGCATATGCTGCTCTTACAGAGGAACTAAGTTTGGTTCCCAATACCTACAACTGGTGGCTTACAACTGTGTGTAACTGTACCTCTAGTGAATCGGGTGTCTTGATATTTATGGATGCCCACATACACATGCATACACCTACATGTGCACATGCATGTACGCACACACACACACAATTTTAAATAAATGAAATCTTTTTAAAGTCTCTTGGGCTCTTAAAAGGCCACAGTCTATCTTTCAGGTACCATGGTGTCTTTGTTCCTATCTCAGTGTTCAACTCTTCTTATGTATTAAGTACCCTTCTCTGATAATTTCATCAAAAATATTTTTCTGCATTTTTTTTCTGCTGTTTAATTTGTATGGCCTGAGATGGCAAGTCACTATTTTGCTTTTCTCATGTTCTCACAATTCTACTTTAAGGTGCTTCTAGTTATACAATTCACCCTTATAGGAACCCATCTCAACTCTTTGTAGTGAGAAGCACTGAGTAGCTGTATACAATTGCTAACCTCCATATTCATTCAACTCAAAAGGGGTCCTCATATAATCAATATTTTATTTATATGCCCCTTACCCATATAATTTAGAAGAGAATTGGCCTAATTGTGTTTTCTCTAAACCTGTTGTTGTAAATACAGTAGGAAAATAACACTAAATGCTCCTTTATTGGTCATAGTGTCAAACAAGACAATTACTCTCTTCTCAGATTTCTTGTGTATAAAGGACTCTAGGACAATAGGACATAATTGTAAAGCATTATTTTTATTAGTATTTATGAGGTAATTAATAATTTGATCATCTGCATATAGTGATAAAAACTTGGAATAAAGTAATAATTATAAATTGTTTTTCTAGCCATAAGTAGTTTATGATGGACATGCGGTAGATCCTGGTAAAAAGCATTTCATGTCAATCAATACTCCTGATTCTAAAACATGGAAACCTTATATAACACTGAAGAGAAGCATTAGTGTGTTATTTATATCACACTATCAAGTTTTCACTATGTTAAAGACATTAATCAAGAAAGCTAAGAATATTCATTTATGCTTAAAGATCCATGTATGCTATAAATCATTGTACTCTTAAAATAGCTATTGTTTCTTTTTGTGATCACAATAATTTATAAACTTTGGAGATACTTTTTTTAAAATGTATATTACAAAAACCTAGTTCTTTAAGTAACTAGTTTCAAATGCTTCTTCTATTATCTCCCATTTACCTTCATTGTTACCTAAACAGCCTTAATTAATCATTTTTTTTCACTCAAGGAAATGTCCCTCTATTTTGCCTTATTTTTGTTTCCTATATTTCTTAGCAATTCAAATAATATATCCATTGCTATTGTATAAAGCACAAATCATTTGTGGATAATATTATGGGAACATACTAGAAATAAAAGTTTGGGGCTATGATAATATTGCCAAAATTTCAAATTATTAGCTGATAAAGATTAGTGCGTTCTCAATGTCTATAAATACACAAAACCCCAAATATATTACACTACTTCTGATGTGATAGTGCCCTTTGTAGTTTGTAATACTGTCCCAATGCACACACCTTTGATTTCTTGTAAAGGAAATCTTTATATATAGGCAACTTATATAGTTTTTAAATTTTAGGTCATTTCTGACCTACTTGACTCTTTCTCAACTAGCCAACCCATATTTGAAAAGGGAATAGAGTTCATATCCTCTTGATAAACTCTGTTAAATGGCATATCTCTATTGTGCTTAGAAAATAATTGCCCAGTATATATAATAACACTGGTCTCTGTTATCCTTCAAATATACTTATTTAAAGACAATATGAAATGCCAACTAAATTATTATGCCTTGTGCTAAGTAAATACTATGTATTCAAATTATGTTTGATTAAAGGGGGTTTTCTATTTGAGCTATTGCTGGTCACCTTTAAGAATGTAAATAACAAGGTTCAAAGATTAATAACAAAATTATGTGTGCAATCAGGTAAAATCTATTTTTTCCAAAGATTTTTTTAAAAGTAGAATTTAGGAAAGAGGATAGTAGGACAACATAGAGGACGTCATGTGATACCTTATCTTTGTCCACAGATAGTATAAAGCTCTGTGTCTGGACATTATATTTGTCAGTCTCTATTTCTCTCTCTCTCTCTCTTATGTGTGTAATGATAAGATATGGAGACATTTTCCTGAAAGGGTAAGTGAGGTGAACAATATGTATTGTTTACTTCAGATGTGGAAAGTATAAAGAGACAAATTGGAGTTTGGAATATTTTGGAGTCATATTATTATTGTTTAGTTTTTAAACACACCTAGTCTGTTCTTTCTTCTGTAATTCTGTAGTTGACATTATTGTTAGGAGTTGCTGACACCTGTATCCAAACAAAGGTTTTGGTTGACTAAGGATGGATACAGGAACAACAAGTTTATGCCTCAAGTGATTCCAATGTGCACTGCAAATCTTATTCTCTGTTTTCAGAGGCAACCAGAATGTTCTCCTACAACCTAATAAATTATCATATAAAATATTACTATAATAATATAAATATGTGGTGAGCAAAGGAAATTTATGGATATGAAACAGATGAAGTCCTGAGTGAATGTGTATTATCAATAAGGACCTGATCTGTCACACCACAGGGACATTGTAAAGCCTTTATGACATCAAGTTCCAGGACGTTTCTGGTCAAAATACAAGGGTTTACCAATAATTGACTAATGTGTACAGAATCTAGAAGCACAGCTTCTTCCTTCCTGGTGACTGAAATATGGCCCTGTGCCCCTATGGAGACTGGCGAACTCCCCGTCTCTGTGTTACACAGAAGACATGTGCTGGAGTATCAGGTTATTGCATTGGTGTTGTTCCATTTGGCTCACAAGTCCACCTGATCCCAGTTTTTCAGTATGCATGCCTGTATGCCTGTCATTTCTTCATTCCCACGTCACCCTAGTCAGGTTTCCAAGATCAAGCCATGCAGTGTGTGGCATGAATACACTTTGCTAAAGGACTGAATGAGACCCAAGCATTGCAGGGGAAAGCTGCATGTCCCTAAGCGCGAGGGCGTGAGTTCTCTGTTGTGTTGTGGGTCCCCGCGTCTGTCACGGCTCAGAGTGGCAGGAGCCTGAGTGATCTTGACTGAGTTTGTTCCATGAATTTCCACCCTCAAACCTCACACAAATCATATTCAATAAGGTTATTTTGGTTTAAAGAGTAGCTGTGGGCTAGACTATTTGAAATTATTTGTAGTACCATTTGGTTCGCATTTGTGTGTACCCACCATGTGTAAAGTGCAGCATCTTATCTTGAGGGTGTCTTCTCTGCATGGGTTATAGCCCGTTCGTGTTTGACTCCAAGTCCCCAAGAAATAAAAGCACTTTTCCTTGAAGCCATTTCAGCAAAGTGTGTCCATATTTGAGTTCCCTACTTCATGCTCCCTGTGTCTGTCTGCTTCTGGAGTCTGAATCTCCGGCTGCCTGAAGGCTGTCTTGTGAGTCCATTTGTCCCTGTCTTCTGTATGTGTGTCTATCCCAACGTCTGTGGGTTGTAAGACCTCTCTCTCTCTCTCTCTCTCTCTCTCTCTCTCTCTCTCTCTCTCTCTCTCTCTCTCTGTGTATGTGTGTGTGTGTGTCTTTCTCCTTCTCTCATTCTCTTTCTCCAATTTTCTCTCTGTCATCTATTACTATCTGTCCCTAACAAAGGGTTTTATTCTCTATTTATTGAATCACATAAAAAACATCATATGGAGTAAGGAATGATATAATTTACAAAAATTTTTAACAGATTTTTACAAGGGATTAAGTCACTCACTCCAACTGATCTCAACTAACCCATGTAAGAAATATCATTGTTTATTAACCAACAGCAGTAAGTTGCCTTCAAATTTTTTGGTTGATTTTGGGAAGTTGCTTTAAATTACTGCATTTGTTGCTTTCAGCATTATCCATCCATTTCAGCAGTCATCCATTATGCTTGTTTAGGGCCTTGGAAGAGTATATAAGTAAGATTTCAGCTATACATAAGTGTAGGTTGTAAAAGTTGATGACATGTATGCCTGAAACAAATAAGATTGGTTGCTATAATGTTCTCTTAAAGACAGGCCAGGCAATGAGTTTGAGTACACAGTAGACTGTCTTAAGTGACTTCAAGATATATTATTGACTCTCATTGTGAGCTCCAACAAAAGTTCTGGTCTCTTAGAATATAAGATAAATTTTTAGGAATAGTGCGTTGTACAATTCTCATTGTTAATATCTCAATAAGACTGCTCTTTAGAACCTAGAAAAATGGAGTCAGCAGATGTTAGTGACAACGTACAGGAGAGTCCCTCAAGAGCACAAGTAGATCCATGAAGCTTCCTAAGAGAGAGTGAAGGCATTTCATTGACAGAATGCAGTAATAAGAAGAAACCAGTATATGCTTATTATGAATTTGTAAGGAAATTAAACTTAATCTAAATCTCACATTTATTCTTCTCTTACATGTTATATATAAATCAATGAACATATACTTGAGATCATTTGGGTAATTATTAGAGAACCTGGTATCATGGGGTGTATTATTGTTTTCAGTAAGATCAATACGTTTAGAAACATATGTGGCAATAGACGCAATAATTAATCTTAATTATTATATTATATATATATACAATTATTTCCATTGTATAATATTTCCATTGTACAATTATTTCCAATGTATAATATTTCCATTGGTATTGTCTTTACTAATAAAATTATATTTTAATACATAACTTAATATTCAAGCTTTTACTAAAATTTAAATCCCATATTTTCTTTCATCAGTGACAGAAATACAATATCCATTTAATAGACAAGACACAGGATGCCAAGAAGTTGTCAATGATGTCAAGATACTTAACTTGATATTCAAATTTTTACTAAAATTTTAATTCAGTATTTCTTTCTTCAGTGACAGAAATGCAGTATCTACAGAACAGCCAGACAAGGGGATGAAAAGAAAATTATTTCAGCCGTAGACATTTTGACTTTAACCAGAAGAAAGGTTACTATATCTCAATGTCAGTTGTTTTATTTGAAAAGGTCTTTGAAAACATAGCTTTTTAACAATAAAAGACCATCAAGTTTTCCAACATAGCCTAGCGCTTCTGTGTAACCTGTCTCATGCTTTGATGTGCCTCGTTTCTACTGCTGCACTTGTAAAAGTTGATATGCCATAAAGATATGCTTGTGAACAGTTAAGAATCTATTGTGATGTATTTATCACCCATTGAAAATACACTGATCTAAATTATGCTCAAATTGTATTGCTATCTCAATAACTAGTTTTAATGTATTTAGGATTAATGGTCATCATATGGATTAACTTGGAATATAAAACAAACACTAGAAGACTAAGTTCTTCATTAAGTTACCAAGAGATTTGTTTTTAGTTTTAAAAGATAAGGTTGAGTATGTATAATAAATTCATATTTTGTAAATGACATTTTCTGATTGTTTTTATTTATGTGTATGGGTGTGTCTACATGTCTGTATGTGCACCATATGTGTTCAAGTACCTTCAAAAGACAAAAGAGAATGTTATATCCTATAACTGAAGTTATAGGCTGTTGTAAGCCACCTCATTTGGGTGCTGGAAAGAAAATCCAGGTTTTCTGCAATATCACTAAACTTCTTAACTATATAACCATCTTTCCCATGCCTATTTTAGGACTCTTCCATGAGTCCTATATAATCTTATGTACCAACAAACCTTAAACTCTTTGGTGTTCTGATAATGAGTGGTATATCAATTGCAATGAAAAGAAAGACAGTTAATTTCATTTACCTGGGTTTTGTGAAAATAGGTACATCTTAAGTCAGATTTTCTGAAAATAAATTTTTAAAATGTTTTTCAATTTAAAAATAAAAATGAAATGTTATATTCTGACTATGGTTTCCCCACACCCAACTCTTTTCAGATTCCACCTCCATCAAAGAAGAAAGAGATTCAAAGCCATGCATTTGACCTTTTGTTTTTCACGATAAAACACTAATTCTGTACGAACTGTGCCCAACTCATGTTATATTTGATTATGTGTCTGAGAACTAAAAATGGTCAGCAAATGGAACAAGAACTGAGAAACTTGTCATCACATTGGACTTTGACTAACTGAAGTTGGCCTGAAGTCCTTTATTTTACCAGAATCTTGGTGAAATAAAGAATCTTGGAGATTCTTATGTCCAGGAGCTTGTTTTTTGCAGGGGGCAGATGAAAGGGCTTATTTAGTTTACATTTGGAGAATAACAGAACAGGTGCTTAAGGAAGGAAGCTGGGGGTAGAAATCAAATAGGAATACTGCTTACTGTCTTGTTCTTTGTGACTTCCTCAGCGTATTTTCCTATGCATAAGAAAACCCCAGTATGGCCTGTTCAGGGACAGCACTGCCTACAGTGAGCTTACTCATCCCTTATCATGTTTTTTTTTTTTTCCTTTTTAAAAGATGGCTCAGAGGTTAAGAGCACTGTGCTCTTCCAGAGGTCCTGTGTTCAATCCCAGCACCCATGTAGTGGCTCACAGCCATCTATAATGGTGTTTGAGGCCCTCTTTTGGCATACAGACATACATGCAGATAGAGCATTCATATACATAACATACATCTTTAAAAAAACCCTATAGGATCTGATTTTTGAGGTCAGGGTGATGCCACAGACTCTAGGAACCAATTTCAATATGATTCTTATGCACTTCTAGTTAATAATTTCTGCAAGTTAACTCAGTTCTGGGTCCTAGGCATAAGAGCTCAACCTTGAATTGGAGCATCTGCCTTAAACTTCAGGTTGAGCTTAAACTTCAGGTTGAGAGATTTAGTTGTAGAAATACTCCTGCTGATTAGGTAGCATATGTCTTTGTGAGATAATGCATCTCAGCAAAAATGCCCATACACATAAAATTTTAAAAAGAATACACTTAAAATCTGTAAAATAATTTTAGAATGGACTCAGAAACTCAAAGTCAATTACATTCATGTTCAAAAGAAAAACCTTAAGGCAGATAAACTTTAATGATTAGCAGCTACCTCGAAGAGAGTAGAGAAGAGAAAGGAAAAACAATATGCTATTTAAGTCAGGTTACAATCAGTTACATGGCAGATGAACAACCGTTTGATAGTGCGTGGAGCTTTAAAGAAACAGCAAAAAAGCTCAAAGACCAGAGAAGGTATAGTCAGTCTCAGGCTACAATCTGAAAGAAGAAGACGGGAGTGAACACAATGAATAGATAGACCTCTGTGAGTCAAAACTCAAGAAACACAGTTAAAGACAGTTGAACTTCAGGGTGGCTCCCAGAAGCACTGAGAAGGGAAGGGCAAAAATTCTAGGAGGAAAAAATACATTATCTCAAACATGAACTTGCCTTCCTACCCTCTTGTAGAATAGTTCCTTAGTGAAGTGCTGGGTCAGTCTGACTGGCTTACCACAGGGTCTAAGATAAGAACATGACTCCATATAGAAGTAGAGTCCATTCTTTACTGTTTCAGCGCTAGAATTCTATACTGAGAAATAAAAAAGATATGAGTAGTCGGATCAAAAGAAGAGATGTTATATGAAGAACTAAATTCATTCTTCCTGTTGCTATTATTAGTGCCAATGTGTCTTTAGGTTTTTATTTGATAGTTGTCTGTATATAGAAATTCAATTTTGTGTGTGTATGTGTGGGCAAATTTTCTATCCCACAATTTTATTAAATTGATTTACTTTTAACAAGAGTTTTGTTTAAGAACTTGTTATAAATGATCATATCACTTAAAATTAGTACACAAAACTAAAATTATTTTTCTGAAGGATAAACAAAATTGAAAAATCTTTAGTCCGATAAAGAAAATTGGAAAGAAAGTTCATGTAAACTCAAAAATGACCAGGAAGACATTATTACTGATGAAAAATATCATAAGAAACTATGAGCAATTACCACAAATTATGCAATTTAGAAGGAATGGGTAAGTTCCGAGAAACATAAAAAGATTTGAAAATTTAAAGAGAAAACAGATGCTGTACGGTAACAAATGGAATATTTTATCAGAAGAAAAAATCTTATTAAAGAACCGCCAAGGATAAAATGGCTTACTGCTGCGTTCTTCCAAACTTTTAGTGAGTTAATACCAACACATTTCAAATTTTTCCTAAAGATTGATAAGGAAACAATACTTCTCGGAGTTCTGAAGACAACATGCACTGACACAATGAAGTTGCCCAGACACACTGTGAGATGGGAAAACCACAGACTAATCCATGAAAAGTTATGCAAAAATTCTCAAAAGGGTCCAGAATGACATTTCAATTAAGATGATTGAATGTGTAATCTCAAAGACTGAAGTTAGATTCCAGCACCCATATAACAAGCCTGGTATCCCTGTATATATGCTTCCCCAATTTTAAGGGAGACGGGCATAGGAATAAATCTTGTGCTTATTGATTTCCTGCTTAGCCTAATAAATTTAAGCCCCAAGATGAAGGAGAGACCTTACCTAAATGAAATAGAGGAAAACTGAAAAAGAAGACACCAAATGCCCTCTTTGGCCTCCTAAACCTACACACACAGACACACACACACACACACACATACACACAGACACACACACAGATATCTGCTACATATAAAAAACGCTTTACATTAAAAACAAATGGAATTTACCATAATGCAAATAATGTTTAATATGCAAATAAATTAGCAGGGTGAACTACGCTAATAAAACAAGGGATGGAAAATGGAGGCTCATCTGAAGAGATGCAGAAAAATATGGTAATCTACTTTGGGGGAAAAATATTCTTTGCAAGCTAGATGTTGAAGGAATTGACCTCAACATAGTAAATTATGTAGGTGCCCTAGCGTGGTCCTTTGTGCTGAGACAGTCTCTTAGCTGGTCTGCTTGGGTGAAGATACCATATCCTGACCCATCCTAGAGGAACCACTGCACTCAGAGCAACGAGTAAGAATACTCCGCTACAACCGTATACCCCTGAGCTGCAGCCAGGAGACTGGGGCATTCAGGACTCATCAACCACCCAAACTCTACACTTTGGGATACCACTCCCCTTCTGGCCCTCACTTGGTCCTTTCTGCTGGGGCAGACTCCTAGCTGGTTTGCCCCCATGAAGACACTATATCCTGACCCAACCTAGAGGAACCACTTCACTTAGAACATCAGAGGAACCACTCAGAGCAGCAGTGGAACCACTGCACTCAGAGCAGGAGAGAACTGGCTGCACTTAGACCGGTTGAGGAAGCTGGATTATCAGGAGTTCTAAGATGCCCAGGATCATAGGATTTCGGGGTCCCAGTGGCAGCCTGAGTACCAGGAGCTCTTCCACAGAGGATCTCAGGATCACAGGGTCACAGAGACAGCTGGACTGTGAGGAGTTCTGATACAAGCAAGATAACAGAAGAGACAGGATTCATTCAGAGACAGTGAGTGCAGGTAGCACTAGAGACAACCAGATGGCGAAAGAACATAAGCAACAGAAACAAAGGTTACCCAGCATCATCAGAACCCAGTTCTCCTACCATAACAAGTCCTGGATATCCCATCACACTTGAAAAGCAGGATTCAGATTTAAAATCATTTCTCATTGTGATGTTAGAGGACTTTAGGAAGGACATAAATAACTCCCTTAAAAAAAATACAGGATAATACAGGTAAACAGGTAGAAGCCCTTAAAGAGGATACTCAAAAATCCCTTAAAGAGTTGCAAGAAAACACAATCAAACAGGTGAAGAAATTAAACAAAACCATCCAGGATCTAAAAATGGAAGCAGAAATAATAAACAAATCCCAAAGGGAGACTACCCTGGAGATAGAAAACCTAGGAGAGATCAGGAGTCATAGATGCAAGCATCACTAACAGAATAGAAGAGATAAAAGAGAGAATCTCATGTGCAGAAGACACCGTGGAAGACAATGTCCCAACTGTCAAAGAAAATGCAAAATGAAAATAGTTCTTAACCCAAAACATACAGGAAATCCAGGAAACAAAGAGAAGACCAAACCTAAGGATAATAGGTATAGATGAGAGTGAAGATTCCCAATTTAAAAAGCCAGTAAATATCAACAAAATTATAGAAGAAAACTTTCCTAACCTAAAGAAATAGATGCCCATGAACATACAAGAAGCTTACAGAATGCCAAATAGACTAGACCAGAAAAGAAATTTCTCCCTTAACATAATAATCAAAATATCAAATGCACAAAACAAAGAAAAAATATTAAAAGCACTAAGAGAAAAAGGTAAAGTAACATATAAACACAGACCTATAAGAATTACACCAGATGTCTCACCAGAGACTATAAAAGCCAGAAGATCCTGGACTGATATCATACAGACCCTAAGAGAACACAAATGCCAGCCCAGACTACTATACCCAGTAAAACTATCAATCACTATAGATAAAGAAACTAAAATATTCCATGATAAAACCAAGTTTACACAATATCTTTCCACAAATCTAGTTCTATAAAGGATAATAGATGAAAAACTCCAACACAAGGAGGGAAACTACAACCTAGAAAAAGCAAGAAAGTAATATTTCAACAAACCCAAAGGAAGATAGGTACACAAACATAATTACACCTCTAATAACAAAAATAACAGGAAGCAACTATCATTTTTCCTAAATATCTCTTAACATCAATGGACTCAATTCCCCAATAAAAAGAGATAGACTAACAGACTGGATACCTAAACAGGACCCAGAATTTTGCTGCAGACAGGAAACACACCTCAGTGACAAAGAGAGTCACTACTTCAGAGTAAAATGCTGGAAAACAATTTTCCAAGCTAATGGTCCCAAAAAACAAGCTGGAGTATCCATTCTAATATCGAATAAAATTGACTTTCAACCAAAAGTAATAAAAAAAAATAATGAAGGACACTTCATAATTGTCAAAGGAAAAATCTACCAAGATGAACTCTCAATTCTGAACATCTATGCTCCAAATGCAAGGGCATCCACATTCATAAAAGAAACTTTACTAAAGCTCAAAGCACACATTGCACCTCACACAATAATAGTTGGGGACTTCAACATCCCACTCTCAGCAATGGACAAATCATGGAAACAGAAACTAAACAGAGACACAGTGAAACTAACAGATGTTATGAACCAAATGGATTTAACAGATATCTATAGAACATTTCATCCAAAAACAAAAGAATATACCTTTTTCTCAGCACCTCATGGCACCTTCTCCAAAATAGACCACATAATTGATCAAAAGTAGGCCTTAACAAATATAAAATGATTGAAATAATCCCTTGCATCCTAACAAATCACCACTGACGAAGGCTGGTCTTCAATAACAAAAACAATGGAAAGCCCACATACATGTGGAAACTGAACAATGCTCTAATCAATGATAACTAGGTCAAGAAAGAAATAAAGAAAGAAATTAAAGGCTTTTTAGAATTTAATGAAAATGAAGGCTCTTCATGCCTAAACTTATGGGATCCAATGAAAGAAGTGCTAAAAGGAAAACTCATAGCTCTGAGAGCCTACAAAAATAAGCTGGAGAGCACATACACTAGCAACGTGACAGCACACCTGAAAGCTCTAGAACAAAAAGAAGCAAATACACAATAGGAGTAGATGGCAAGAAATAAACTCAGGGCTGAAATCAACCAAGTAGAAACAAAAAGAACTATACAATGTATCAACAAAACCAAGAGCTGGTTCTTTGAGAAAATCAACAAGATATACAAACGCTTTAGCCAGACTAACCAGAGGGCACAGAGGCCGCATCCAAATTCATAAAATTAGAACTGAAAATGGAGATATAACAATAGACACTGAGGAAATTCAAAAAATCATCAGATCCTACTACAAAAACTTGACCTCAACAAAACTGGAAAATCTGGATGAAATAGACAATTTTCTAGACAGATACCAGGTACCAAAGTTAAATCAGGAGTAAACTATCTAAAAAGTCCCATAACCCCTAAAGAAATAGCAGCAGTCCTTAAAATCTCCCACCAAAATAAGACCAGGACCAGATGGTTTTAGTGAAGAATTCTATCAGACCTTCAAGAAAAACCTAATACCAATTCTCTTCAAACTATTCCACAAAATAGAAACGTAAGGAACACTACCAAATTCATTCTATGAAGTTACAATTACACTCATACCTAAACCACACAAAGATACAACAAAGAAAACTTCAGGCCAATCTCCCCTATGAATATTGATGCAAAAATACTCAATAAAATTCCTGAAAACCGAATCCAACAACACATCAAAACAATCATCTATCATAATCAAGTAGGCTTTATCCTGGGAATGCAGTGATGGTTGGTTCAATATATAGAAATCCATCAATGTAATCCACCATATAAGCAAACTCAAAGAAAAAAATCCCATGATCATCTCATTAGATGTTGAGAAAGCATTTGACAAAATTCAATATCTCTTTATGGTAAAGGTTCTGGAAAGATCAGGAATTCAAGGCCAATACCTAAACATAGTATAAGCAATATACAGCAAACCAGTACCCAACATCAAACTAAATGGAGAGATACTTTAAGCAATCCACTAAAATCAGGGACTAGACAAGGCTTCACACTTTCTCCCTACCTATTCAAATTAGTACTGGAAGTCCTAGCCAGAGCAATTAGACAAAAAAGGAAGTCAAAGGGGTACAAAGGAGGAAGTCAAAATATCACTATTTGCAGATGATATAATAGTATACTTAAGTGACCCCAAAGCATCCACAGTGAGCTCCTAACCCTAATAAACAACTTTAGCAAAGTGGTTTCATATAAAATTAAATTGAACAAATCAGTAGCCTTCCTCTACTTGAAGGATGAACAGGTTGAGAAAGAAATGACACACTTCACAATAGTCACAAATAATATAAAATACCTTGGTGTGAATCTAACCAAGGAAGTGAAAGATCTGTACGACAAGAACTTCAAGTCTCTGAAGAAAGAAATTGAAGAAGATCTCAGAAGATGGAAAGATCTCCCATGCTCATGAATTGGCAGAATTAATACAGTAAAAATGGCCATTTTTTAATCTGTAGAAAGCATTCTACAGATTTAATGCAATCCCCATCAAAATTCCAAAATCCCTGATCTAAAGCTGTACTACAGAGCAATAGTGATAGAAACTGCATGGTATGGGTACAGAGACAGGCAGAAGATCAATGGAATAGAATTGAGGACCCAGAAATGACCCACACACCTATGGTCACTTGGTCATTGACAAAGGAGCTATAACTGTCCAGTGGAAAAAGGACAACATTTTCAACATATGGTGCAGCTTCAACTGGAGGTCAGCATGTAGAAGATTGCAAATCAATCTATTTTTATCTCCTTGTACAAAGCTCAAGTCTAAGTGGATAAAGGACCTTCACATAAAACCAGATACAATAAAACTAATAAAAAAAGGAGGTGGGGGAAGCCACAAATACTTAGGCACAGGGGAAAAGTTCCTGAACAGAATACCAATGTCTTATGCTCTAAGATCAAGAATTGACAAATGGGACCTCATAAAATTGCAAAGCTTCTGTAAAGCAAAGGACACTGTCAATAGGACAAAACAGCAACCAACAGATTGGGAAAAGATCTTTACCAATCCTACATCCGATAGAGGGCTAATATCCAATATATACAAAGAACTCAAGAAATTAGACTCCAGACAACCAAATAACCCCATTAAAAATGGGGTGCAGAGCTAAACAAAGAATTCTCAACTGAAACTCGAATGGCTGAGAAGCACCTAAAAAAATGTTCAACATCCTTAGTCATTAGGAAAATGCAAAAAAAAAAAAAAAAAAAAAAAACCAACTCAGATTCAACCTCTCACCAGTCAGAATGGCTAAGAAACTGAACGAGGAGCCTTCTGTAGACTGTTCCACCTAGATATCCATCCCAGGTGCAGTCACCAAATACAGAAGCTGATGTGGATATCAGAAAGTGCATGCTGACAGGAGCCTGATGCAGCTGTCTCCTTAGAGGTCTGCCAAAGCCTGACATATACAGAGGCAGATGCTCACAGCTAACCATTGAACTGATCATGGGGTTCCCAATGAAGTAGTTAGAAAGAAGACTGAAGGAGCTGAAGGGGTTTGTGACCCCATGAGGAGAGCAACAATACCAACCAACCAGAGCTCTCAGTGTCTAAACCAACAGCCTGGGAGCACATAGGGAGGGACCCATGGCTCCAGCTATATATGTAGGGGAGGATGGCGTTGTCCAGCATAGGTGGGAGAGAAAGTCCTTGGTCCTATGAAGGGAAATTTGAGGGCGGGGAGGTTGGAGTGGGTTGGTGGGTGTGCGCACACCCTCAAAGAAGCAGGAGGAGGGGGGATGAAATAGGGGGTTTCTGGGTGGGGGAGAAATGGGAAAAGGGAATAACATCTAAAATTTAAGTAAAATATCCAATAAAAAATTTAAAAAAATAATGTAGGTAGCCTAGCATTTGAAGGTTAAAATTCAAAAGCATTTCAGCTAAGTCTTGGAGCAAAACCAAGATTTTCCTTAAAACTTCTACTGAGAGTACAGCTAGGAATACAATATAGAGAAATCAGATAAGAGAAATCATATAAAATGCATGCAAATTAGAATAGAGGGTAAAAATTATCTTTTTTATAAATAAAAGGAACCATCCTTATTTAAATAAATATAAAATTAATCTACATTATTATTATATAATTTTATTAACTTTAAAAATAATTGTAACCTAATATGCCATCTTGGCGATACTATTTAAATTCTGTTAATATTTAAAACAATGACACAGGTATGAAGAAATGTAAGCTAGAGAGAAAATTATTTGATCTGTATGAGAAACATTACATCTTTTACTCCCTTATTTATAATGCTGTATGTTTATTGAGTACTGTGCTGGGAAGCCACTGAATATATACAAAAGACTGTTAGAGACAGCATCAGGTCACCATACTAATTATTTATTTTTCAATTTAAAATATTTATTTTCAATTTATAGATATGTATATTATTAATAGTAATTCAAGCTATTTTGGGATTTTTGAGACAGAATGATTTTAATCAAGAACATTGCTCATTATGAGATTATCAGCTCATGTTTGCCACCTAGTGGCAATGAATGATATTACATGTATAAACTGTGTGTGTGTGTGTGTATATATATATATATATATATATATATAGTCTCAACAATATAAAACTCTCAAGAATAAACTAGTAAGAAGCATGCTACAGTCAGAACTTTATGCATTTGCATGTCTATTATATATAATAATATATATTATTTTTGAGATTATATTATTACATGATTTTTCTTTTCCCTTCCTTCATATAACCCAAAACCTCTCATATAAACCCTTCTCTCTTTTTGATATTAATTTCTTCTTTTATCATCAATTGTTGTAATATATACAACAGAGATAGGATAGTTTTACTGCTCTTAGCCTTCCTCAGAGTATGTAGCTATGTGGCTTTAGGGCTTCCTGGTTCATCCCACACTGGCCTTATAATGTGTGATCCTTTACTACAGTCTAAATATTTGTCATTACATCCCCAGATAAGTATAGACCTCACCCCAAATAAAGGAAACTTCTTTTTTCAACAGAGACCATTATAGAAAATCACAACTAATCAAAATGCATAGTTATGCCAGTCCTAATGGAAACATCTATGATCCGCCTAAGGCTGTGCCATCATTGAAGAAGAGTAACTGAAGGATGGATGATAAGAGCCAGAGGATCAGGGAGTTGCTGTGAGACTGTCATTTAGGGATGTCAGTAGCTACACCCATAACGTCTCACCAACCTGACTACAGAAACATGAACTGAAAAGGACAAGACCAATGGACATGCAGATGCACAAACTTCCGACTCTAACATGTTACTTACCGGTTTACTTTTGAGAGTTTATATTGCCCATTCCTGGAGTGTACGATATCCCATCTAAATGAAGCCCTATGATTTGTTTTCTTTAGACATTTTGGAACCACTTTTTTTTGTTTAATTTGTTTTGATTTTTTTTACTTTGTGTTTTGTAAGAAACGTAAGAAGATTAAATAGTTGTTGCCATCAGATCATAATGTAATCTACTTCACTCCAACATTAGTGCCCAATGCCAGAGCAGCAATGATGCTTCTCATTACTCTGCTGTGAGTGAATGTAGGATATAAAAAGTATCTATGCAAAGATATGACTAAAATTAAAACAATAGCTGTACTTAGTAAAACTATCATTTCTAGTTAGATCTTAATTTTCCTAGCCAGTAGTAAAAACTTACTAAAAATTATGAAATACTATTGAATAAGTATTAACAAATATATTATTCTTTTTTGGAAAAGCATAATTTTTAATATTCACTTTAACCAGTTGCAGCTATGACTCTCTTTATAGTTCCTGTCTCAGGAACTGGTCATGGACTAGCTCTGTGTGTGTAAGAAGCAAACACTTATGCAATGCTTGCTT
The DNA here is from genome assembly GCF_011762505.2 of Arvicanthis niloticus. Classification (NCBI taxonomy): domain Eukaryota; kingdom Metazoa; phylum Chordata; class Mammalia; order Rodentia; family Muridae; genus Arvicanthis; species Arvicanthis niloticus. The sequence goes on from NC_047672.1 coordinate 67,496,167, forward strand.
ACGGTAGCAGACTGAACCCACAGCACCAGAGATCTCTACATCTGGAGCAAATTAGAATCTGTTCCCTGTGATCATGAATAGTGTCTGCATACAATAGCATCAGTGAAACACCCTAGGAAATAACAACAGGGCCCTTAGCACAACTGATTCGATGATGGAAGCACCATTTAACCTGTAAAACTCAGCTCCTAGACAGTACTACCTGCCAAAACTAAAACAAAAGTCTTATCTATCAAAGACCTTTATTGCTTTGAGAAAGTCTAAAAATGTACTAACCTTGCCTTTCAGCTTCTGTATTTCCACTATGTCTAACTGTTCTTCTTAATTGAAGTATGTCAACCCAGAACATGGTTTTTGTACTTAAAAGTTCACCTTGAAAGACTCAGGGCAACACTGATCAGCATCCTGATGAACACATCAGTGTAGTCACCGGCCGGCTGATAAAGACTTTTCTACCAGCTTAAACACATGTCCAAACAGTCTTCTCTGCTGAGCATCCTACTACAGAAACATGTTTTCATGTCTATGACACAAATTATTTTATCAATACCACTATAAAGTAAAAGAACACAAGAAACAGATGTCCCATTTTGCCATTTTGATGTGTAAATGTATAATCCAAACTGTAAATGTTATCTAATTTCAGTAAACATAAGAATATTTTACTTCATTTATATTATAAATTATGTCAATGCAACTATTTTAACCAAAATTATAATCAATATTTTATGTTTTAATAAAATCATATTTCTGACAATTTATTTGATAAAGAATCTGGGTGAAAATTCGGTAGAGTTCAGCAGCACTTGCAAAGTAAATTATGAAAGTATCACTGATAAATAATGCCAACAGTATTAGGAGCAACCTAACCATGGAGCACAATACCTGTCTGGAGAAGGCTTCCATACCATCTAAAGGCAGTGAGAATCGCCAACATTTTATGGAACATAAATCGTTTATGGGATTATATCACATACAACACAGTTTAATATCTGTAAAATAAAAAGGTCCAGGGAAATTTCAAATATATGTTTAAATGTGTTTAGGTCATAATTAAAATAAGATAATTAAAATGTCTTCGTTTTCTCAATTTGTGAGTAGATATATATTATTTTTTGATTCCTCTAAAGTTGATCATTTTGTAGGTGAAAGTTTGTTATTGTAAGAAACTTGAAAGGGTTCAAACTGACGTTTTGTATTGTTTCTGTTTTTTTATTCCCAAAGCAATCACTCTATAGGATTCTTTCTTTTGATATGCAAGGATAGAATCAAATTTTAAAAATGAAAAAAAAAAAAAGAAACAAACATTGATAAAGAATCTTTCATCTGAAGCAGTGGAACTGTTTAAAAGCCAAAGGGTATATTATAAATTTCCCTTTACAGGGACTCCACTTTTATTCCCAAACTCACCACTGGCATTTGGAGCTCCCAGGTTTCCCTTTTCATGTGAACAAACCTTTAACCATGAATTTGATTTATCTTGACTTCTATCCCACTCATGGGATATTCACTATTATCTTCTTCCAACAATAGAATTTAATTACTGTAAGTTCTTTGAATGAAGCTAATTATCACCTTAGCATAAAAATAATTGAAAGTATAGACATAAAGCATCTGTATCAAGCTCAAGACTAGGCTATAGCCATGTCAGTCTGTTTTCATGAGATTTTTCTAAAGGTTGATAAATTCTAATAATATCATTTTGCCAGATGTGAAGATATCTGTAAAATAATATCTGAATCATACAGTAAATATTATTATGTTAAACATTGAATCAACTTAACAAGTTGCTAAAATAAATTCAAATTTGGATAATATAACTCTGATGTTGCATACTATTTCAGTTTATAAGCACTTGCTTATTTAGGTTTTTATCAGTTAATATTTATTGAATATTATTTAGAGGTCATTTTATATAAAAAGTCTTGCTCAATAAGAACAAGTGGGTGAAGATATTTTCTTTCAATGTTGTTTCACCACATGGAGTGAGTGAAGTTGAGAAATCTTAAAAACATTGCAGATGAAAATGCCTGAAATATATACCAGATGCAACTGCAAACTGACTCTGCCTGTTCTCATGGAAGTCAGATCACCTCGTAAGATTTTGTTATGTCTGGTTATCCTTTTACTGGCATACTGTCAATTATTGTCAGATAAACATTAGGAAGATGATTTCAATTCTCTTGAAAACACTTGTGGCTTTATGATGGTGAAGGTTCATTGGGGTGTGCTTACCACAAAACTCAAGGGCGGGATTGTATGTCTTTAATACAGAGTTTTGTATATTAGTCATACCTTAATTTTTCAAAACCTTAAGTCTGAATACCACCCTAACTCAGCATTTCACTCATTATGGAAGTACTCATAGAGATGAAACAAATGTCTATCAGTAATTAAAAGAATTAAATAACAATTGTACTTGGTACATACAATGGGATATTATTCAACTATAGAAGTGAAGGAATTTTTGCTATATAGTCCATCATAAATTGGGTGTATCTTGATGGAACTATTTATAGTGACACAGAGAGTTTAATACTGTGTATCTCTGTGATATGTAGAATCTAAATTAGTCAACATAAAGAAAATGGTGGTTGACAGGCACTAGAGCAAGAGGAAATAAATGGAAATAATGTTTACAGAAGAGAAATATAGGAGGTAAAGCTCACCCCCCCAAAAAAGAAATAGAAGTACAGGAGACTACAACCATAAACTCTGCAGGGATATTGTCTGATTATTGACTTCCTAGTATCTGAAATTCACTGCTATGGGGACAGAGGCAAATACAGGGGATGAGAGTAAAACATAATAAGAAAGACATAGTAGTGACATAGCTATTTATAATAACAATGAATAAACATATGTTCTTCAGGATGTTTTTGTAGTTTTTAGTAGACATTTCTTGGTTTGGAATTGTGTCAAAACAACAATTTATCAAAAAAAATGAAAGAATGCACTTTCAAAGTGCTTGCTTTCTATAAATGATTCAAATTATCACTTTGGATCAACATTGTTACCATGTTCATTTATTTAAAAATAACCATATAAATAGCTTTAATGCAAACATTAAAAAAATAATCTTGCTGCAAACAGAGAACTAGATATGTTTTGGTACCCACAAAGTACATGGCAAGATGTGCTGCCTGTGCCTGACCCTACTTGCTCTTGGGAGTTGGAGGTGAGGTGGTTCAGAATCAAAGACAGACTCTGGAAGCAGGTAAGAAGTGCCACAGATGTATATGCTGGTGTAGAGAAAAGGGAAGTTATAAAATTGTAGAAAATTGGATGGAATTTAACCTATTATGTAAACTAAGGGGATGATACCTCAGGAAGAACAAAAATGGTATGTTCTCTCAAGTGTAGATCCTCACTTTCAATGGTCTTACGCCTATAAACAAGGGATGAAGATTTGAAACTAGAGAGGAGACCATGAGGAGAACAGGAAGCATGGAGAGAGGAGGTTGAAGGAATAGGCACATGGGGCATGAGCTATGGAAAAGAGGCTCCTGGGGTGGAAAGTGGAGGAGGACAGAGGAGGAATGAAGAAGCAGGGCTGAAAAACAAAAAAGCCCAATTTTGTTTGAAAAGTTTCATAACAAAAGAATTTTATAAGCTAATTATTTTACTAATTCTTACATAATAGGTAAATTTAATAATCTTTGAAATATAAAACTAATCCATTCATTGGAGTTCTTTAACTCACATCCCCAAATAGAGAGCATAGTGTACACTGTTGAAAGACTCTATATATTCACCAGAATATCCTTCTACCTTAGAGTTGGTGGAGAAGACAGGAATATTTAAAACAGAGTATGTATACACTAGAAAATCATACTCATGCAATTTCCCAACGTTAACCTCATTTTTCTCTACACCAAAATGCATGCCACTTAAAATATTATATCAAATGAGTGAGTGTTGCAAGCCCACTCAGAAGCCTAGATCTTCTTTTTTTCTTTAATCTTTTTTTTACAGTCCAGCCATTATCCTCCTCCTGTTCTGCCTTCATCCCATTCCTCCTCCAAGACAATGTTTCCATTCCTAAACCCCTACGCAACCCACCAGATCTCCCCACTGCCTGGGTCCTCAAGTCTCTTGAGGGTTAGATGCTTCTTCTCTCACTGAGACCAGACCAGGCAGTCCTCTGCTGTATATGAGTCAGGAGCCTCATATCAGCTAGTGTATACTGCCTGGTTGGTGGCTCAGTGTCTGAGACATCTCAGGGGTTCAGGTTAGTTGAGACTGCTGGTCATCCTATGGGGTCACCCTCCTCCTCAACTTCTAGCCTTTCCCTATTTCAACCACAGGAGTCCTTGACTTCAGTCCATTGGTTGGGTGTAAGTATCTGCATCTGTCCCAGTCAGCTGCTTGTTGGGCCTCTAGGAGGGCAGCCTTGCTAGGCTCCTGTCAGTAAGCATGAATCCCATAAAACAAAGCAGCCAACAATAGCCAAGATTATCGAGTATTCCCACTCATATGGCCTTCTGTGAATCCTGGAAAGGAATTTCTAAATTGTACTATTATTCTTTTTTAAATAAAGTTGCTGTACCCTTTTGTAAATATATGGAAACCATTATTTCAATCCTTTGAATAAGAAGGCCAGAAACATCAAGCCAGATTGTAACATGTAGCATCTGTGATACACTGTGTAACTGGTTTCATTGTTCCACAGAGATATATCCTCAGCAAACTTGGGCCATTGTCGCAGCATGAAGTGGCAGCAGTGACATCAGCTCCCTAACAGACCAAGTTTTTGATTAGCTTCTCTTCTAGCCTTTGTCCACAAAGGGATTGCAGACATTCTCTCAGCAATATAGTTATCTTTGGCATATTCAACCCAGCTTCCTTTTGATACTCCTCTAAATGAGAAGCAGCCTATAATTCAAGACTTTCCGCTTTCTATCTCAAGCACTTTCTCATTAATCTGGATTTTTTTTTGGATGGGAAAGGCTTGTATATTATATCATATCATATTTATCCAATTTTAATGTTTCATGTAATTTTAATTATTTATTTTATATTACATGTGTGAGTGCTTTCCTTCATGCATTATATGTGCAGCACATATGTGCCTGGTGCCTAAGGAGGTCAGAAGGCCCTTTATCTTCTGGAGCTGAAATTAAGGATGGATGTTAGCTGTCTGTGAGTGATATATACTTTTGTCCTATGCAAGAGTAGAAAGTGCTCTTAACTGTGGGGCTATACCTCTCTATATACTATTTTATTAAAAAACAGTTTTTCAAAAAAAAAAGTCAGGCTTCTGGTCTGGGCCCAAACACTGAGCAGATCCCGGGCAGCAGCACTGCACCCAATCTCACAGAACCCAGAGGAAGCAGGACTCCTAGGGGCTCTAACCCTGGCAGTATCTTAGATAAGAAGACAGCAACATACACCCTAAACAGGGAGTAACTGTAATCTACTGGGACCCAGAAATTTACTTCTGGCCCAGAGCACTGGACCCTTCCAGTCTGGGTCTGAGCACTGAGCAGATCTTGAGCCTCAGCTCTAACCCCAGTAGTAACACCCACCCCACACAGTTCTAATACAACCAAGATAATAGGAAAGACAGGCTTCAGTCAGAGACATGGTAGATAGCACTAAGGAGATCTAGATGGTAAAAGGAAAGCACAAGAACATAAGCATCAGCAACCCAGGGTACTTGGCATCATTAGAACCTAGTTCTCACACACTAGAAAGTCTTGAATTCCCTATATCACCAGGAAAGTGAGATTCAGATTTAAAATCACTTCTAATGATGATGATTGAGGACTTTAAAAAGGACATAAATAGCACTCTCAAAGAATTTGAGGAGAACACAAATAAACAGGTAGAAATCCCTTAAAGAGGAAACACAAAAAACACTTAAAGAATTACAAGAGAACACAATCAAACAGGCGAAGGAATTGAACAAAACCATCCAGGACATAAAAATGGAAGTAGAAACAATAAAGAAATCACAAAGGGAGACTATCCTGGAGATAAAAAATCTAGGAAAGAAATCAGGAGTCATAGATGCAAGCATCACCAACAGAATACAAGAGATAGAAGAGAGAATCTCAGGTTCAGAAGATACCAGAGAAAATATTGACACAACTGTCAAAGAAAAAGCAAAATGTGAAAAGTTTTTAACACAGAACATCCAGGAAATCTAGGACACAATGAGAAGACCAAACCTAAGGATAATAGGTATAGAAGAGAGTGAAGATTCACAACTTAAAAGGCCAATAAATATATTCAACAAAATTATAGAAGAAAACTTCCCTCACCTAAAGAAATAGATGCTCATAAACATACAAGAAGCCTACAGAGTTCCAAATAGATTAGACCAGAAAAGAAATAACTCCCACCACATAATAATCAAGACACCAAATGCACAAAACAAAGAAAGAATATTAAATGCAGTAGGGAAAAAGGCCAAGCAACATATAAAGGCAGACCTATCAGAATTACACCAGACTTCTCACCAGATACTATAAAAGTGAGAAGATGCTGGACATATGTCATACAGACCCTAAGATAACACATATGCCAGTCCAGGCTACTATACCCAGACAAAACCAAATTTACACAATATCTTTCCACAAACCCAGCACTACAAAGGATAATAGTGGGAAAGCTCCAATGCAAGGAGGGAAATTATACCCTAGAAAGAACAAGAAAGAAATTCTCTTCCAACCAATCCAAAAGAAGACAGCCACACAAACAATGCCACTGCTAATAACAAAAATAACAAGAAGCAACAATCTCCTCTCCTTAATATGTCTTAACATCAATGGACTCAATTCCCCCAATAAAAAGACATTGGCTAATGGACTAGATATGTAAACAGGACCAAGCATTTTGCTGCATACAGGAAACCCACCTCAGTGACAAAGACAGACACTACCCTAGAATAAAAGACTGGAAAACAATTTTTCAAGCAAATGGTCCTAAGAAACAAGCTGGAGTAGCCATTCTAAAACCTCTACCCTTTAGGAGGGACTCATGGCTCCATCTGTATAGGTAATTGATGGTGGCCTTGTCTGGAATCAGTGGAAGTGGAGGGCCTTTGTGCCTGAAAGTTTGGATTCACTAGTGTTAAGGAATTCAAGAGCAGAGAAGCAGGAATGGGAGGATGGTGGGAGCACACCATCATAGAAATAGGAGGAGGGTGGATGTGATAAAGAGTTTGGAGGGAGGGAAGGAATGAGAGAGGAGATAACATTGAAAGGTAAATAAATAAAATATCCAATTTAAAGAAAAACAGATAATGGGTCTGGTAATTGTAGTTTAGCAGTTGAGAGTTTTTGTCAACAATTCATTATGGGGATTTTATATAATCCTCAAGGACAAGGTATTGTGGAAGAGGCTCATGAACTTTAAAAAAGATTGGTGAGACATACTGTTGCTGAGAATGGTGCTGACCTGTGAGTTTGCTGAGATCCCTGACAAGGGTGACTGGGGAGCTATATTGGACATATGTTCCTGAGCCACCTTTGTTTGAATATATCCCAGATGGGACAAGCTGCCTTGCCTCAAGTTTTTAGACCTTGTGGGATAGAGAATTGAAAAGAGAAATTATGTCTCTTATATTCTTCTTAAAGGTGCCCAGCTTTTAGGACTCAATCATGAACTGGTCTAGAATCAATCCAATATGGAAAATAATTGTATACTTTTGGAAGACTGGATCTGGACTTTGTCAGAGACATATTTGGAAGCTAGCTGTAGCTGGCTATGATGTTAGAATAACAAGAGATAATGTTGGGACAGGATCTGGATTTCAAACAAGGGTTAGTGCATGTTTTAAAGCTCTTTTAATTGTCAAGCTAAAATTAGTTTTGTCTCTTCTACAGCATGTATTGTAAGTTGCATTGACTGTATAATTTCCAATTATGTTAGTGTGTTGAAACCTGGTATGTCTGTTATGGGGGTCTATCAACCAGCTTTCATCTCACTGCCCTGAATATTAGAAATCCTTGGTTCTCTGAAAAAAGATTGAAAGTGCTGGAAGAAGTAAGTTACACTTTAAGCAGAAGCAAGAGGGTAGCAGGCTTGATTATTGCTGGTATAACAGCCTTAATTCCATTAATTGCTAGCACCACTGCTTCTGCAATAGCATTGACACAAGGAGTTAAGACAACTATTTTTGTTAACCATCTAGCAAAAAATGTTACTAATGTAGTGGGTGTACAAAAAGATTTATATAGGTATCTGGAACAACAAATGATGCTCTGTAACCCATTCAAATTACCTGAAGGAGGTTCAGGGTTCAAGAGTTAGGAGCCATCCCAAGTGTCATGACAAATATCATTGGAGTAGTATTACTTTTGAAATTCACAATGATTGTCATTATAATTAGAAAAACACGTTTAAAGACACCTGTAGGATATTTGGCATAATCCTAACGCCTCTCTGGGTGTGTTAACTTTGCATAGTGAGATTATGAATTTAAAGAATACTGCTCTGTTGATCTTTGATGCTGCAGATAATGCCAATAAAATTATCCATGGCCTGAGCTCAGTGTTTCCATTTTAGATAAACCTCAAGAATGGTATATATAGTTTGATCAGGCTAGCCCTTCTTGTCCTGGGAATATTTTTATTCCTGCTCATCTTGTTAAAGCTTATTTTTAACAACATCAACATGTTGGCAGCCAAAGTACATGGCTTAAACCTGAAAATGTATCCCCAGACAGAGTTATTAAATTAACAGGCTGGCAAGCCAAGGATGGGTAAGATTCTGCACAGAGCCTTACCAACCTAAGTCAGAAGTGCATTGCCTTTGATGATCAAAATTCATTGATGGGGAAGGAAGGCATTCTTGTCAGAACAACCTAAGACAGACTCAGTGTTGTTAACCAAATAAAAGAGGAGGAGAAGTGGAGAGCCTTTGGGGTTGCTTGGTAAGAAGCTGACATGGGCCAAGGACAAGGAAAGGGACTGCTTGGCAGGAATATGACATTGGCCAAAGACAAGGAAATAGGCTTCAAGCAGGAATCTGACATTAGACTAGAACAAAGAAGTAATTTCAGGTAGGAGTCTAAATCATAGACTACAACAAAGAAGTAATCTCAGGCACGAATCTAAATATTAAACCAGAACAAAGAAGTAATTTCAGACAGGAATCTAGATCTTAGGTTAGAACAAGGAAGTAGGCTTCAGACATGAAAATGACCTTGGAGTAGGATAGAGAAGTAGGCTCAGATACTTTGGTCATCCTGATAAGCCTTTACAAACAGTGTTCATGTAACTGGGTTTAATGTCTTGCTTCTTCTTTGACTATTTATGTTTATTGTATTCCTTGTTCCTCTACTATTTGCATCTATTCTATTGCTAGACCCTCAACCTAGAACTGATCTTAATACATGCGTATAATCAAAATGGTATAAAAGCATAAAGGAAGAGAGGGTATAGGATAGGGGATTCTAGGGAGAAGAAATGGAGGAAAGGATGACATCTGTATTGTAAATAAATAAAATATCCCATTTAAAAAAAGAGATGGGAACTTATGTTCACTTCCCCATCTCAGCATCAGCAGCCCATCTGGCTTGAATCTTTGTAGGTCTTGTGCATCTGTCACAGTCTCTATGTGCATCAGTACTGTTGGGTCTTGAAGACTTTGTTTCCTGGGAGTCATTCTTTCTGTCTGGTTCTTATAATCTCTTTTCTCCTTCTCCTTTCAGCCCTTAAGAGTGGGGTTTGATGAAGGTATCCCATTCAGGACTGACTGTTTCAAAGTCTCTCATTCTTTATATCTCACTCTACCATTCCTACAGGAAGGAGAACAGCTCAACTATTGTTACTTCCATTGTTCCCTACTAATCACAAATATAAGAGTCCTAAGAGAGGGGATCAAGGCTTTGGTTCCTCTGATGCATACTGGGTACAGCCTATAGTTAAACAAAAACCTATGATGACACTATAGCTGGATGCAAAGGCATTCCAAGGCTTGGTTGACACAGGAGCTGATGTGACTATCCTAAAACAAAGTGACTGGCCTGCTACCAGGCCTCTGACCCCAACCTTAAACAATGTATTGGCCAAACAAGGTATTGGCCAAAGTCAAAATCCACAACAAAGCTCTAAGGTGCTGATGTGGAAAGATAAAGAAGGTAATACAGGGAATATACAACCCTATGTCATCCCAGGCCTCCCCAGTTATCTCTGGGGCAGAGATCTGTTATCCTAGTTGGGATTGATTATGTGCAGCCCTAATGAAGTAATCATGGCTCAAATGGTAAACTCTGAATTTTCTCCAGGGAAAGGATTAGGTAAAAGTGAAGAAGGGATTACTCATCCTGTTGAAGTCCTTGGTAATGGATGTTACTCATTATAATGAATTTGGCAATCAAAAATATTATACATGTATGTGTAGATACATACAGTGGTTTCATTTATGTGACATTACAATCTGGAGAAACAAGCAAGCATGTGATCACTCATATACTTGCTGCAATTGCTGTATTGGGTGTGCCTAAAAAGATAAAGACTGACAATGACCCAGGTTATACAAGATCCAGTCAGTTCCCCCTGGCCTGGGGACCCTCAACCCAAGAGTTTTGGCCTCCTTAGGAGCCCAGACTGTATCCCCTTACCCCTGGAGCTGAGTCCTGAAGCTTCTCACAGCCCCATGTCCACCTGGCATGACATGGAGTGAACACAGTCAAATTTCTGCACCTCTGCCTCCCTGAGCCTTGGCCCTAGCCCCTTGGGGATACATACACAGGACCCACAATTCAACCCAAAAGGACCCACGCTCATGTGCACACCACAGCCCAACATATGTGTGTGTGTTCATATTTATATCTATCAATTATCATCCATCTATCTATCTATCTATCTATCTATCTATCTATAGCTACAGAGTGACAGGGGTGACAGGATTAAATAGAGAGGTAAAGAAGCAATAAGGGAAGAAATATGAGGAGGGACCCATACCACTAAAGGCCATTTGATTTGAAGAATTATATGGAAACCTACTACTGTAGATTCTTCATATATATATATATGCATATATATACATATATGTGTGTATATGTATATATACATATATGAGATATATGCATATGTGTATATATGTATACACACACACACACACACATATATATATATTATATATATATATATATATATGTATTTATCATTGTATAGAGTATAGGTATATATAAAAGGAATCTAAGCCGGGCAGTGATAGTACACGCCTTTAATCCCAGCATTGGGAGGCAAAGGCAGGCAGATTTTTGAGTTTGAGGCCAGTCTGGTCTACAGAGTGAGTTCCAGGACAGTGTTTATTGTCTTGCTTTTTCCTTGACTATTTGCATCTATTGCATTACTAGACCCTCAACCTAGAACTGACCTTAATACATGCATGTAATCTAAATGGTATAAAAGCATAAAGGGAGAGGGGGTATAGAAAAGGGGGTTCTAGGGAGGGGAAATGGGGAAATGGGATGACATCTGTATTGTAAATAAATAAAATATCCAATAAAAAAATCAGAGGCAGATACTTGCAGCTAACCATTGGATTTAGCATGGGGTCCCTAGTGAAGGAGTTAGAGAAAGGACTGAAAGAACTGAAGAGGTTTGCAATCCCATAGGAAGAACAACAATATCAACCAACCAGATCCCCTCCCCACCCCCCAGCTCCCAGGGACTAAACCACCAATCAAAGAGTACATATGGAGTGACCCATAGCTCCAGCCGCATATGTAGCAGAGGATGGCCTTGTCTAGCATCAATGGGAGGAGAGGCCCTTGGTCCTGTGAAGGCTCTATGCCTCAGTGTAGGGGAATGTCAGGGCAGGTAGGCAGGAGAGATGGGAGGTTGGGGGAATACCCTCATAGAAGCAAGAGGAAGGGGGATGGGAGAGGGTTTTTCTGAAGGGAAAACTGGGAAAGGAAATAACATTTGAAATGTAAATACAGAAAATATCCAATAAAAACAAAAAACGAAAAAAATAGTTTTAATATTAACATATTCAAATAACAAAACTATCCATCATATTTGAAGGTGAAAGTCACCAAGTTTGCCATAGCATCATTTTAAGTATATATCAACAATGATTTTTCTCTGGATTGCTAAGTGGCAGATAATTAAATTTTAGGTCGACTCATGGCACCACTGTGCTATGTAATTGTATGAGCACTGTTTAGATTCCCACAGACCTTCACACAAAGAAATCATTGGTTGGTACCATTTATGGATTATCAAGTCTTGTGGTTCGGTTGCCTAGTAGTGATGTCAGACCCAGAGGAACAGAACACCTTCTGGACCCAGGCTGCCCAGAGTCCTGGGTTTATTTCTCATGAAGCTCTTGACTTAAGCTAGTCAAAATCTGCCATTATTTTTATCATGCAACAAAATGTTAAATTTTCATCAGGTCAGCTTCTACATAAAACAAATCTTTTATAAATAATTCAGGAGCAGAATGTTAAATTAAATTATAGTCCAAGGTCATTTACAATGGAATATGATAAAATTAATATCAATTTTTAATGGTGGGTTTGTGTGCCAAATTGAAGTTTACATAGGAAGCCCCCCATATATACATAGTTGTTTTGTTTAAAGAGGGGAACGCGGCTCAACCCTATTTGATTTGTTTTTATCGAATCTTCCAATGCACTGGAATTCCCTGTTGCAAAACCTACTACCTCTTCTATATTGTATATATTCATTTAGATAGAGCTATTTGCTTGGCTACCTTAACATGTTCTCCTTTGTTTACTATTTCTGTATTCATCATTGGATTTAAAGCACTATGCTCTTGTTAGCACAATTCTTGAAATTATAAGAGAATTGGAGACCCTTTTGATGGCTCAGTCAAGAGGAGAGTTTCAGGATAAGTTTACCATTATGTTTTACCAACCGTTAGTTGGTAAAAGACACTAATTATTCATCTGTACTAGACTACTTTCTTGTTTTATAACATGTCCTCTTCCAAATGCCCTGTCCTGTTCCCTGCAATAGTGGGCTGTAATGCATTTAATACAGATTTTTATATTAAAAGTATGCAATGATGTTTTATATGTACATATTAATGATTATAAATTAAATTATACTATGAACCTTACCCCATTGCTTTTTTTTTACTTTCTAAAGTATTCTCATATCAATACTTCCAATATTACAGCTATTGAATATCTTCTATTGCTGTGGGAATATACAGCTTGGTTGTCCATAACTGATATGTACACCACAGAAGCAAATATCTACTTTAATATATATATTTGTAACAAGTTCTTTAGAAAAGTCATTTCTAAGAAGTGTTATTAGAGTAGCTGGGAGTATAGAATTTGCTTCTACTTATGATGATACTCCCTAGAGACTTCCAAATTTTATAGCTTCAAAACACATATTTGTAAACATTTCCTAATATACTATTCTTTTTTATATTATGCACTTTAAACTGTTTCTCACTATTTTAGTTTCATTCTTTTTTCACTATTGAAGTTAAGTATCTTTAACATATACTCTTCTCTCACTTATCTATGGCTTTGCTTTCTGTGGTTTCAGTTGTGTGGCCAATGTCTCAGAATACTAAGTGGATAATTCCAAAAACAATCTATAAGTCAAATTATGTTCTATTCAGAGTAGTGTGGGCTTGTAGCTTCATTTCTCATGTGAATCATCCCTTTCTCAAACATGTCCATGTAGTTTGATGCTACCTACTTGTGAGTTATAATTTCTTCATCATCAGTAACAGACTGTGATAATATCACTGTGCTTTTGTTTAACAAAGTCTATTGAACTTAATGGGGAAAGACATGAAAGTGTGATTCTGGCAGTTTGAATATGACAAAATGTTTCTTTTAGTTGAAAAGTTGAAGATCATTGACTCAGGGAAAAGAAGTTTGTGTGGTGAGTTTACTAAGATCAAGACTAAAAAATATTAAAGATTTTTTCACCAATTCTATCAGTTCAGATTTAGCAAGGAGAGGCTGCTCAACAGTGAAATGAGAATTCCTGACTAAGACTATCCTAGGGTTTCAAGGAAGACACAAGCAATCTATAGATAAGAGCTGGAAAGTGGGCCGCGTTCACATTTGATGCTCTAGGATATCTCTATGATATATGGAAAAATGTCATCTGACTGCCTTTTCTCTTGTTTTGATGGGGTTCTATCTGTGTGTGTGTGTGTACGTGCGCATGTGTTTTGTGTGTGTAGTACATATGAATTATAGTACATGTTACACCCAAGATATATATTATGTCTCTATATCAGTCTATAATAGTTCAGTAGAATTTATGTTACAGAGTTAATTTTTTTTATGTATGCTATTTGGAACAAAACTTCCAATTTTTTCTATATGAAAATAATAGCAGTTGATTGCTTGATTGCCTGTGTGATACATTTTGATGTTTTGAGAAAGAATGATATACATATTTCCTAAGGATTTTTATAGTACACTTTGGTTTGCTCAAAATAAACTAAGATTAAAGTGACTTTCCCCCCCCCCAACTTTTCCCCTTGTGTAATACTAGTGAAGAATAAAGAAATGACTAATTGTCAGAATTCTGTAAAATATTTAAATCTTGTGCCTTTCTCTTAAAAATTAAATATCAAAACTTGCTATCCTGCAAGTCTCCAAGTCTGTCTCAGCTGGCTATTTATCTATAGTAAATAAAAATATAGGGAGAAAAATAGAAAAAAAATGTTTGCATAGATTGAAAATAGTATAGCACACAAGTAATTGTGAAATATATCTAAGAAAAAAAAAATCACAGCTCTTTTTATCCCAGTCTCTAAATAAATGTTTCTCCAGCTCACAGATCTTCACTATATTGAGGGCATAGGGACCTTTAGCCTCTAGCCTCTGAAATCTGCATGTAGAGCACCCACATGCCTAGACCACAGTCCAATTGGCTGCTTCTGACCAATAACCCAAGGAGGCAGGTATTTTGAGTGATTCAGAGGACCCATTACAGAGACACAGTAGATTCCTTGGGTTAAGGACATGCCTCGTAGACATTCACAATTTTCCATCAACTGATTTGTGATCAATTGATGCACAATTTTCCATCAACTGTATGATAATATAATTTGTAATCTAGCAAACTATTATTGTTTTCTTCCATGCACTTAATTAATTCTGAGAGGGACATCACAGTTTATGCTAGGCTGGCATAGATGTCTTAGTCTCTTTACAGATGGGGTTTACAAATATGTGCCACCAAACTCAGTCTTTGATTCATGGTTGTAATCAGTTAGTACTTATACATATTTTGAATATATCTAGTTTGGAAGCTGGCATCATATATTATGTAATTCTTTCTCTTTTTGCTTGCTTTTTACAATCTTTGAGTACATAACCCCTGTGTATTTCCTAAATTGGAAGATGCATAGGCTCATTTTAGTGCTTTCATGGCTGCAAGATATTATGAAATTATTTCTCTAAAGATTACTAGTGATTCAAAGATTACTTTGAACAGTCAAGAAAATCTCCCTTAATTTATTTACCTATTCATGTCTCTTCACAGCAATAAAACTCAAAATAAGACACATCCCGATTAAATGCAGCCCTCTACCAGCAGAGCTCAGCGTGGTCTTGGTGGGCTCAGGTTAGTTGACTATGTAGACCTTCATGTGATGTTCTTGATCCCATAGGATTCCTCAGTTTGTAAGGGTTCATGATTTACCAAAGAACCATACCCTGGACTCAAATAGTATGCAAAAGCAAAGAGCATTTAATTCTGTAGAAGTCCAGCATGCTGAAGTCTACCATTTACCAAGGTGTAGATATCCAGGTGAACTCAAAAGCACAATTTAAAGCACATTAGGGGAATTCCAGGGAGTGGTAGGTGACCTTTTTCTTAATTGGTTGACTCTATCTCTAGGAACATTCCAGAACCATTGTTAGGGTGGTGGAGTGCTAGAAACTGTTTCTGGGAAAGCCTGGAAACTGTTTCTGAGGAAGCTTGGAAACTTTTGCTGACTCATGGTCCTTGCCTCAGGCCATGTGGCTGGGCAACTTCTGTTGGCTGGGCAGTTTCTGATTAGCTGCCCAAATCCCAAGATTTTTCCAGTAACTGAATTGCCTGAACTTGTCCAGCTCTGGGAAACAGAGATCTAGGCCTAGCCTCCTGAACTGACAGTTTGTCATGGAATCAGCCTGTCTCAGTCCTCCCAGGTTATTAATCATAATCTTCTACAAGATTCCCTGGGCTCTGGCTGTTGGGCTGTTGTTCATCTTTGCATCTGTTTCCATCAGCTGCTAGAGGAAACCTCTCAGAGGAGAGTTATGCCAAGCTCTTGTCTACAAGCATAGTACAGTGTCTTTAGCAGTGTCATGGGTTGGCTCTCGATGGGATGGCTCTCAAGTTGGGCCAGTCATTGGTTGGCTCAATCTCTGTTAGACCTTTATCCCTGCACATCTTGTGGGCAGGACAGTTTTGGGGTCAAAGGTTTTGGGAGTCAATTGGAGTCTTTCTCCCTCCGCTGGAAGTACTACCTGACTACATCAGGTGGCCACATTAGTCTTTATATCCCTGGTTGCTAGGAGTTTCAGTGAGGGTGAGCACTGTAGAGTCTCAGGAGCCTCCCCCATGCCATGTCTCCAGGTCATCCCAGTGATGCTCCACAAGAGATTTTTTTTTTTTGTCTCACAGCTTTTCAACTCCCCCTCCTCATACTGCATCCTTACCTTAGCTCCCCCTCCAACCCCTTCTCCTGTCAACTTTTGTCCACAAGAGAGTAGTAAGGACTGCTGTGTCTCATTGCTGCCTTGAAATTTAAACTAAAACAATGAGATAAAATATGATACAGTTACGGCCTGACACTTTGGATCACAAGCAGCAGAGAGCAGTGATGCCTGGGAAAATGGAGCCGGCTGTGTTCAGCTCTGACATTGATTGCCTCAGTCCATTATTTAGTGTTCTAGTATACTATTGCCCTGATTAGTAAGATCGATGGAAGTCTACCATTGTCTGGAAAGCCTTCTGGGGTCAGCACAAAATGGCAGACTCCCTTTACCAACAGGGCTTCTCCTTCTTTGACTTCGTCTGGGGAGTTCAACGCCCCCCGCCCAACACACACAGACACACACACACACACACACACCCCTCTACTGTGTATGTCATGTAGCCTTGGTTAGATTACAGGTTTAGCTTACTTTCTTCAAACAAGAATCCATTCAGCTAGTACCTGAGATAGCAGGAATGTCTCCTCATGCTAATGAGGCATCTTAGTATCTTAGCTTTCAGCCAATGGCCTTTGCCCACTCTGGATATTCCTACCCCCCTTTCACAAAACTATATAGCCCTTGATTCACCCAGAATAAAGTTGATCTTCCCAAAGCTGGTATGTTGTTATTTGTATTCACGAGCCTTGTGAAATTGTGTTTGTCATCTACTCTGCTCTTTTCTTTTTGGGCGAGAGACCAACAAATACGGAAGACTCATAGCTAGTGCCTGAACTGTGATCAGGTAACTTGGGAGTTTTGTAATTTCCCAAACCAAAGGTTGGTATCGACATCTTGCCTGATCAACCTGACCCGAGGATCAGCTCATCTCCTCCTTTCCTTTCTTCCCTATGGAAAAAAATCATAATGTGCAAATTGGTCCCCAAGTCTTCTTTACGATTCTGATTTTCTTTTTTTTTTCTTTTCTTCCCCCTCATACCTCCTCCCACCCACCGAGAATCGGATAGTAATAGGATGGCAGCCACCACAGGAAGACACTGTTTTTTTTTTTTTTTTTTTTTTTTTTTTTTTTTTTTTTTTGGGATGTTAGACATGTGGCTGTGACCTGTAAAAGGAGAAAGAAGAAGGGATGTTTGAGCTCCCAGTGAGCAAATATGGGTATGCTGTATTAGCAAGACATTGTTTCAGAATGAACAGCTTTCTCTTTCATAGGTTGTCTGGTCCAATCATTTAATACAGTTTTCTTTTCCAGATATAAAGACATTGAAAAGCCGTGTCTCACGACTTCAGACATCTACAACAGAAAAGGAATTCATGTAGAAGCCAATCACAGACCTCTTCAAATGTGTGAAATCTTTTAAAAATAAGAATATTAGTCATACTTAGTTTTTTTAGATTTATTGGGTTGAAAACTTCTTTTAATTACTAGAAATGATACACTCAAAAAATCTCAAAAGAAGTCAGGCACTGAATCAGAAATTCTATGCTTAAGATTTTTTTTCCTAATCAATTTTGATTTATTGACGTTTTATTCATTTTTTTGTCTAGAACAATTTTTCTCAGGGAGGAATATTAAAAATTAAATACCAGGCTTTTCATTCTTTGATCTGTTATGTGGAAAATGACTTACCTTTGCTTGAGATTAAAAAGTGTTTTTAAAAATAGAGAATCTTTATATGATTCTGACAATGTTACTTTGACTGCAATGCTTAATAGCATTACATGCCGAATAAGTATTAGTGTTTAATAACATTCATACTTAGCATGAGCATCAGAATTTTAATAAATTCAGTATTTACTAAAAGCATTATGCAATAATACAATCAAGCAGCAGGTGGCGCTGCTCTTCACTAGTTGATTTCTACTGCTTTATCCAAAGTGATGGTATTCCAGTCGCTTATGGTAGTCTCTGTTTATATAACTGTCTTAGGCACTCATTATGGGATTCTAGAATTTCCAAAATGAGTAGATACATATCCAGTATTTCAAATATTGTGTATGGGAGTGCGGATTGTTAGTAGTTATATTTTATTGGAAAATATTAAACCACAATTATTAAAACTGAGAAAGTACAGTTTTACTCAGAACTACTCTAATAGATATGAAATGTATAACACTAGGATTTGAGATGGGGGTAGAGATTGGGCACAAGTATAAATATAGCATGTCCAGGGGGAATTCGCAGCCAAGGGAAATGGATGGGCGGATGGAAATTGCTAAGAGGAGACATCAAGAGAAAGATCAGTGTTATTGAACAAACTTCACCAGGTCTTTTAAAAAAAATTTTTATTGGTTATTTTGTTTATTTACGTTTTAAATGTTATTCCCTTTCCTGGTTTCCCCTTTGGAAAAATCCTCTTCCATTCCCCCTCCCCTTGCTTCTATGAGAGTATTCTCCCAACCCACTAACCCACTCCTGCCTCCTCCCCTTGGCATTCCCCTACACTGGGGCACTGAGCCCTCACAGGACAAAGGGCCTCTCCTCCCATTGATTCCAGACAAGGCTACATATGTAGCTGGAACCATGGTTCCATGTGTATTTTTTTTGGTGGTGGTGGTTTAGCCCCTGGGAGTTCTGGGCGGAGGGTGGGGGGGGTTGGTTGGTTGATATTATTGCTCTTCCTACAGGATTGCAAACCCCTTCAGCTCCTTCAGTCCTTTCTATAACTCCTCCATTAGGGTCCCTGCTCAGTCCAATAGTTGGCTGCAAGCATCCACATCTGTATCTGTAAGGCTCTGGCCGAGACTCTCAGGAGACATCCATATCAGGCTCCTGTCAGCAAGCACTTCTTGGCATCCTCAATAGTGTCTGGGTTTGGTGACTGCATATGGAATGGATCCCCAGGTGGGGCAGTCTCTGGATGGCCTTTCCTTCAGCCTCTGCTCCACTGGTTGTCCCTGTATTTCCCTTAGTGAGGAGCAATTTGATGCGCCATGATTTGAGTGGATAGGTACAGCCTGAAGGATGAAGGACTGATCTGATACCAAAGTTAGGGCAACTGAATATCAAAGGAAAAGGTATCAACTACGTAATATAGGGAGTTCCTGTAAGGTGGCTTTACAAGACAGCACACAGAAACTTAGAGGGAAGACAAGACTCACCAGCCTGGTTGTTTGTTGAAAGACTATTAAGGTCAACATGTTACATTGTTTATATCTGTAATGAAACACAATGAAAACATATCCCATTTGACTCCAATTTTACAGCTTCATTTGTAAGCCACACTTAATATTTACTTGACTAGTTATCACCCTGAACTGGTCACTGTTATGAATGTAGTGAGTTGGTACACTAGTTTATGGTCAACAACTCTTACATCACTGTGTATCCTCCCATTCGATCTCCTGTCTTCAAGCAGTCATTTAGGTTTCCTAACTGACATATCCCCCAAAGTAACACCAGCTACGATGCCTTTAAGAAGTGATGCACAGACCCTGGTACATATACTGTTATAGGTCTATGCAATAGGAAGGAGAGGGTCTATGTGACTTGGAGTCTAGAAAAGAGCAACGAAGAAAAAAAATTGTAGAAAACGCACAGACTGTCCAGGAGAGAAATGGCTAGGGAGGAACAGAGGAAAAGTTGCTGGCTCACTGGGACCGGGAGTGACTTGGTTACACTGGATCATATGAATAGAGTGAAGCTAAACCACTTTAGAGGTCACTACAATAGTTTAAAGAAATACATTCAATATCAAGAGTCAGACCATCAACGTAAGTAGGCGAAGCTGTGCTAAAGGAGTAGAGCATGCTGAGGTCATAGCCAGGGTAGAGGGAATGCCATCTATGCACTTCCTAGAGCTAATGCCCTGCAGAAATATTGACTCTGTATTCCAAACCAATTAATTCTGCGAGGAAAGCCAAACCAGTAAACCATACAGTGATAAATTGGTGATTAGTTTCAAACACCAATCCCTGTTTATAGTTTAAACAAATTATGTGTGTGCATTAGAAGCACCGTAAACATGACTTTGCTTCTCCTTGACCCAACAGGAGCAATTATGGCTACGATGGAGAGGCTGCAGCAGGCACCACGAGCAACGGGGTAAGGGGTTGTGTAGGAACTAGTAGTCATGCTCATCCATACATATGAACTAATATGTACACTTATAGTAGCTTTGGCTACACAATATTTGTGTACCTTGGACATTTTTTTTGTCTTTTCATTTCACCTTTCTTCTGATTTGTTTTAAACCATATATTTAAAAAATCACACTAAAAGTTTTACTTTGTTAGTTTATTTCCATGTATCATTTGCTTAATTAATATGCTTTTAAATCACATGTACACATTCCTCTTGAACATACAAAGGCTCATTGCACAGTAGTTCCCCTTGGACATGACCAAAATTAATAAGCTGTTTTGATGTCCCTGAGGTGCTAAGTTGCTTAGCTTGCTCTGGAATTTTTAGACTCAGTTAAACCTCCTTCCTCAGCTTAACAAGTAGTTTGGATTGCAGAAAGGTGCCAGGAAGCTGGGCTAACAACTTGATTTAACTACCTAATTATTAACCTTAATGACAAACAGGCAAATAAACAGAAAACAAGACAATTTTAAAATGTGGCTGACTATCCATATAAAAACAGACTTTTAACATGGCATTGAAGTTTCACCTAAGAATAATACAAGTAATGTGTTCTTGTAAATTGAAAATCTAAGTAGAGCCAGTTGACCCCAGTATTTTGGAGCTAGCCTCCTCTCTCAGACCCGACCAAACATCAGGTGGAATGTATTCTCATTAGAACTTAAAACATGTAAGGGCCACTAGGGGGCACATTAAGCTTTCTTATCCCAGAGCCTGCGTTCCTTTTGCTCTTTAAGCTGCCTTTGTTGAAAGGTTAGGAATCTCCTTAAGTAACTCTCAGTAGGGATTATAAAGGTACTACCTGTTTCATGTTTTGTATACAGACTCTGTCACTGACATCAAGCAAAGATAGACACTATTACCAAGTGGCTGTCTTGTGTTCTGGCTGTTCACCCTCAAATGAGTGGCTCTCACTGCGTCTCTCTCTCGTCCAATGCATTGACAGATAAAAGAAGGTAGAGTCATCAGGCTAGTGTCCCTAATCCCCTAATGGTTGTTAGGGTTACCTCTGAGAGGGGAAATGCGCCCCTAGGAGTTAGATTCTCTCAGATAGGTAGGAAGAGGGGCCCCATCTGAGAAGGCAATGGAGATGGAGAACTTCTGAGATGGCTGGCTTCTTTTTCAGCCTCCTGACCCAAGACGTAAGTTTGACAGCTTAAACCAAGAGCATCTGGAGACTTTTCTCCCTCTAAGACGGAGGTACACTAAATTATGAGAGGACAACCCTTCAGAGACTCTAAAACAGATGTCAAGGAGAGGCCTGGCAAGATCTTCCTAGGACTTCTCCTTCATCTCTGCTTTGCCGAAAGATGGTCATTCTCTGTGGGTGTTTGTTATATCTCTTTTCTTCACCCAATAAAGGCATTTCTTTACTAGAAATATAATTAGTAAAAATTACAATCATAACTAAGATTTAATAAAAAAAATGATAAGAAAGAAAAACAAACCTCACTGGTACAATTAGGAATAAGTATGCTCTAACTGTATTTTGAGAGAAAAGTTTTACTTTAACAGGAAGAGTGATATGTAGGAGGAGCTAAGTGGGAAGGAGCACTGAGAGGAAGAGATGGAGTAAGGAGAGAAGATGAAGGAGAGGAGAAGCTAGGTGATGAGAGAGAGAAAGAGAGAGGGCCATGGAGGCAGATGTTCACGTGTCTCCACCAGTCAAAGATAGTCTTTATATCTAGGTTGGGTATTGGGTTACACTTCTGATTGAGCATTACCAAACTTATAAATCCTTTGATTAACATTTAAAAAAATTGTACAAAAGCAAAAAGGAAAGGGGGGGCATGGGACAGGGGTTTTCTAGGGAGGGGAAATGGGGAAAGGGATGTCATCTTAAATGTAAATAAAATAAAATGAAAAAAGAAAAAAGAAAAACAAAATCCAGGTCAGTATTTATGTTAATATTTGTCTTATGTAAAAGTGCTTATACAACATAGTTTTAAATGTATATTCATATGTTTAATTGTATATAAAATAATTTCCATAGCACTGGGCATCTGAATAAACTGAATAGAGTTGTTTCTTAGAGCCCACTTAATAGATATTAGATGTCTAATTCCTCCATTGCTATTGGACATTCAAGGTAGCTGTAGTATATAAGCCATACTTTGAAAATGACTTTAGTAATGTTATATGTGCAGAAAACCTAGATATGTGTTTCTGTTGAGCCAGTTACGATTTGAGTCATAACTCAAATCTGTACTCTTTAGAAAATTATCTTCTTAAACTGTTAGTTAATAGTTACTGAATGGGCATTAATCTGAAGACTAAGAAATCTCAGAGTGATAGAGAATGACACGTGTTAGTTGTAAGGTCTCCACTGTTTTGTCAGCCTGAGAACGTCTGTAAGGGCCTGAATTTCAAATAATTTCTGTAAAGTAAATTTCTGAGGCTCCTTCACTCACTAAAAAGTCATTTTCCTCAAGGTGCTTTCCACAGTAGTTGATCCAACTGGGAAACATGAAAGTCATTTTAAGTGCTGTATTTCTTCACTGCAATGAGAACAGATGATAACTCTACTGTGGAGAATTATTGCCTATCATGTGATCATTAGATGTATATCACCTAGCATTAGGGAATCTGATACACACCGCTTTTGTTATTTAGCCAGATAATCTGAGCTTTATGTGTATATAGATATATCCTATATTCTTGAACAGAGACTACAATGCTCTTTGGAAATTTCAGGAAATTTGTGTCTCAAGAAAAGCAATGAACTCTAAGCATAAACACAGGCTTCCTAAATCTCAAGACTTAAATCTAAAGGCTTAAAGAATTACAAATCTATCTTGTTTTTTTTTTTTTTTTCTAAGATAGGATATGTTAGACAGAGCAAGGCCATAATGTTTTCAGCAATATACTTTGGTTGTTTTTCAGGTTTCCTGAGGATCCCGCAAGTGATCCAGGAAGAATCTGAGGAGAAGAGTCCTTGGGCTCACAGGACAGCTGGTTTAATTTTCTGATCTGCTGCATGTTTGCTCACTCTATTTTCCCTTCCACAAAGACAAGAAGGTAAAAACTGTATACAATGAAGGCTGGCTTCTAATTACAGTAATGGTCACTGCTTTCAGTTCTACCCACACGTCCTTAAAGAAGTCAGACAGGATGGCAATGCCAGTAAAGAATTTTTAGTCTTCCTTAAAATTTGTAAAACTAAGTAGAAACCTGAATTGCAATGCCTGCCTCTTCAGACTGATTAGTCTGAATTGACAGTTTGAGAGTTTAAGTATGGGACAATAATAAGCCATTTTAAATTTACTACATAAATGTATAAGAAACATTCTGAATTAGTTACGAGTTTTAGGAATTCACAAGTATTTTCAATGACTGTGAAACAGAATTGTATTTACAGTTTATTTTATCAGTCATGGTTGTATGTAAAGGTCTAATTCTACCTCTTTAAAAAATAAGGCTATGGAGTTGTAAATGACTGAGACACTTATTTTTTTGTACAAAAGCCAGATCTACTGCACTTTTTATTGGAACAATCTTGAGTTTTATTTGATATTGCCATCAATAATGTAACAAATTCTCCATGAAGTCCTCACAATGCACGTTCACACATTCTAAAAAGAATTAATCTTGGTAAAAAAAAAAAAAAAAAGTTCTGTTCTTTGGAAACCTAGTCACTGAGTTGTAAGAGTATCTAATTAATTTTACTCAAATGGATGCCATCTCTTGCTGCCCACCCCAATATTCTGGGTTCCCAAATGAAATACACATACACACAACCCTTATCTTTTTATATGCCTTAAACTACCCAATGATTAGTCTACCTCTTAACCTCCACATGGGTAATCTACCTCCCTCCGATATGCTCAAGTCATTACTTAGTAAAATCTATATTCATCTTTGCTGCCCTCGACCCAGTCAGGCAGCCCTCTTGAGACTGCCTGGGATTCCTACATGCTGCTAAGCTCTCTGACCTGTACCTTTTCATGTGTGGTATCTCTTCTCCTCCACAACTCTCTCTCTCTCTCTCTCTCTCTCTCTCTCTCTCTCTCTCTCTCTCTCTCTCTCTCTCTTCCTCTCCTTCCTTGTTTCCTTGTTTCCTTGCTCAGGAATCCTAAAAGTCCCACCTCTGTCACTCTGCTCAGCCATTGGCCATCATCAACTTTATTTACCAATCAAACCCAACTGAGGTCAAGTTTTCCTCAGTGTCTTAAGTGTGGTGTGTGGATTTTTGTGCAGTTTGGGGGGCTCAGACTAACATAATACAAGTAGCATTAGACCAAACCCACAATACTGTGTGGGATGAGAAAAAAATGTCATTGTTCCACAAACCTCTCCATTCTGTGCTTCCTCTCAAGTTAGACTGTTGTTTAAAATATCACTAAATCAAGAGTTGGGTAAAGGCTTCTAAAGCAATTTTATGTCACTTTAATTAGAGGAAAATTTAAAGGTTTTTGTTTTGTTTTTTTAAAATTTCATCCACTATTGACATCACTCCTGGCCTTTTCTCCTGACACCTCCAATACCTACCCCTTGCAAATTCATGATCTCCTCTTTAATTATAATTGTTGTGTGTGCGGGACAATGTATCAGTATTCCTCCACATTGCTTATATGTGTACAGGACTGATATGACAGCTAGTAGAGGAGTTCAGCTCCAGAGAAAACTCATTCTCCTGCTTCCAGCAAATATTTATAAACTTTAACTCCTTATCTATGGATAGGACCTTGTGGAATTTTTTCTGTCTGTATTGGCATGTCAACTTATGTCATTTTGTAGGTCTTGTTCAGGCAGCCATATTGTTGAGATTTCGTGGGCGCAACTTCCCAGTCACATCTGGAGGCCATTAACTAGCAGCAGGAAGACTGATCTGGCTTTGACTTCTTTCTGCTTTCTATTATGCAATTTTCCCTTAGTCTGAGTGAAGACATTGTGTGGTAGTTCTAACAATTGAGTCAGGCGACCCATAGTCAGTCTCAGCATTGACATTAGCTGTGGATCTCTGCAAGAGTCTCCATTTGCTTCAAAATAAGTATCTGTGATAAGGGATTACATTAACCCTTACATGTGGGTAGAAGGACAGTATTTTTATCTGTATTTTCCTATAACAAATTTGAGAAGGCACATAACCAACTTAGTCCACTATCACCACTTCCACCCAAGTGATATCTTTGATTCAACTGATGAGGCTACTTTGACAATTCATTATCATACAGATTCCATACTAGTCCTTCCCTCTCATGCATTTTGTGAGTTTAAAAAATGTAAAATTTCATATATTGTTAGAATATAATACAGAGCAATTTCATGTACTAAAATCTCTCTCTTTTCCTTATCAACCAAACTTTCTTTATGAACACCACTTATGGTAGAACTATAGATCTTCTATTCAACACACACACACACACACACATTTTATGTGTTTTCACCTTCCCACAAATTTGTTGCTAATAATTGTTGACATCAAATGACATTTTTCTGTCTGGATTTATTATATTTTATTCAACCATTAACTTTCTGAAGAATATCTTGCTTACTTTCAACGTTTGAGAACTAACGTAAAGGTACTCCAAGCATCCATGGTAAGATTCTGTTCCTTGGCATTTTCTTTGTTTGTAATATTTTTGTATTTTTGAAAGATAAGTTGATTCATAATTAGTGTGTTCAGAAGAGCTAAGGAGGAACACTTCATATACATTTTTTTTTTTTACACAGGATCATTTAATTAAAAAAAAAACCAACAACAAATCCACTAATAGATATAAAGACATAGATCAACTAAGACAGGGAGGTTGTGTGACCTCAATGTATACTCTCACAAGTAAACAGCTCATTTAGGAAAAAAATAAACTAATTATAAAACTCTGCAATTAAATGCTATTATAAACCTAATGCCCTTAACAGACTTCTACAGACATTTTATCTAAACACTAAAGAATACAAATTTTTCTGAGACACCCATCAGCTTTTATTTAAAATAGACCACGTATTAGGAAATAAACTGTCAACAAAGAAGAAAATTGAAATCATGTCCTGAATTTTATCTGACCACTGTGGATTCCATCTGAATAGCAAAAACAAGAGAATTTGCAGAAAGTATACAAGCTCATGCATGGTAAACAACTCATTACTTCACCAAACTTGAGCAAAGGAAGAAATCAAGAAGGGAACTTAAAAATTCCTAGAATTGAATGAAATAAAAATGCAGTGGTTTAACTTATAGTGATACATATTTAGACATATAAGTATATTTCTGAGATATATTGTCTTGATATAGTTTGCTTGTCTATACTCAATTTCAAAGTCATGTCTTGGAAAAATGCCAACTTTATGAAAATTTTAGCACTAGAAGCTATTATATCTATATTGTTATTAGCAAAAATTTAATAGTGTCATCTTTGTTATTTGACAAAATTATTTATTTGAAACATATTGATGCAAGTATATTGTTTTTCTTATTAAAATTCCCACTCATTTTATTCTTTTGAAATAACTATTTTATAACCCAAAATACTATTCCTAAAAAATAAATGAACACCAAGAAAATATTTTAAACATTTGATTATCTTGTATAATTTAATAACATTGAAGGCTAAAGGGCATTTGTGAACTTATTTCTAAATGTTTAATTTGAGTTATACTTTAAAGAAGCAAAATTCCGTCTGTTTCTGATATTCAAAGATGGAATAGATTTCACAATTTCTCTTTTCTCTCGAAAGCTATTTATTTTACTTTAACTTAAACATTCTTTCCCTGATTTATCAGTTCATGGGTCTCAGCTTCAACAGTTTTCCATGTCCAATGAGAAGTCTTAGTGCTTTTTCTCCAGTCGGCCCCATCATTTGTTACCCATATTTCAACAAGCTACTGTGTTTACCTTTCATCTCTTGCTTCACAATTTTCTGTGGTTTTCCTTCCTTCCTTGTAGAGCCTTTACAAATAAATATTCAGGGTATATGAGAATAATGTCTTCTTTGGAATACTCAGAAAAAATAGTTACATGGAGCAGAGGATTGACTTTCTCACTACATTTGACTAAAAAATATCAAATAAGGAGAACATTTAGCCTCAGGAAAGTAAATCTAGCTTAGGAAAAACAAAGTTGAAAGAGTCCATTTTATTTCAGCAATGAACAAAAACATATGTCAAAAATAAAGATTGTCACTAGAAATCACTGATTATGTCTTGGCTTCATCATGACTACAAATATACTTTAAAAATGTGAAGTCATTCAAATAAAGTATTTTGCATTGTTTTGTTTTCCTTCATGCAAAGCAAAAACCCCCAAACAAATAATTTGAAAGAAAGTTGTAGAAATCTGCTTGACTCCCATCCATATTCCTCAGTCTAACCACAGGAGTTCTCTTCCTGTACTCAACAAGGCCAAGCTGTCCTCAGGTTCTCTGTGTACTTTTCTTCCTCCCCTCCCCCCCAGCACTTTCTAAGTACTGGAGATAGCTCCCCCTTCTTAGAATTCATCAAGTTTCAGTCTTTGAACATAGCATCTAGCTAGCTGTATGAGTACTGGTGTGTTTTCATTCCCTTAAACCTTCACTCTCTTGATAGAGAGGTTTGATTCCTCTCTCGGCCATGATTATGGTCTTTTATTTGCCTATTGCCTGCCTTGTCTCTGAATTCAACTTCATATAAATAGCATTCCCGTGTCTCTATATTTTTTCCATAACTTAATTCAGCAAATCTGAATATCTCACAATAGCTAGGGAAGATATTTTTAATGATTTTATTTTATTGATGGTCTATGATCTTCAGTATATTGAGTCTCGTGATTGAGCATCAGAATCACAACATTTTATAAATGGGAAAATTTTAGAGTATGTAGCCCATTTATACATTTAATATTATATTCACAACATTGTGTCCAATGTAAACAAGCAGTATAGATGAACTTTATATACGAGAAATACAATATTAACCAAAGATACACTTTTCAATATTATTACAAAGTTATTCCACAGTGCAAATATCAATTACTTTATTAACTTAACAAATGTCTATTAATCTTGGACCTCTTACTTGAGAATGTTTTGTGGGGAATATTAAAGAACAGAACAAAGAAAACATAGAAACCTTGTTATCATGGGCCTGACATTCTAAGGGAATATGCAAACAAGCACAGTAAGTTTATGGTTGTCACAGCACATTGGAATGTGACATGGAGAATAAGAAAGTGTTTGGTGTAAACTTCAAATGATGAGGGAATTAGGTGGGATAAATATGGAGCCATCCAGTTAGGGATAATTCTCATTATAAATGGCCCAGTAGTCACACTTAGAGAAAACTGAACAACTGGGGAGAAAAGTAGAAGGCAGGAGGTGTGTGTGTGTGTGTGTGTGTGTGTGTGTGTGTGTTTATGATGTTCAAAAACAGTGCTTAGTAGCAGTAGGAAAATATGGTTCTAAACACAGCATTGGTGAATGCAGTGACCTTAGATTTTCCTGTGAATGGAAAGAGAGAACTTCTGCAATGTGCTAAGTGAGGATATTACTACATTTAAGATTTAAAGATTCCATTGGGTATTATTTAGAAAGGAGTCTCTAAAGCTTGGTTAATGTAGATAAATAGTATAAGAGTGTATCCTAGCAATCTTAGAGGGAGAGGATAACAGCCAAGGTCATGGTAATTATGGCTCAGTTGTTGAGAGATAACTTAATTCCAAACATATTTTGGCCTTGGACTTTGGCATGGATTGTGAACAGAAAGGTCAAAATCATACTGACTGGAAGTATAGGGTGGCTGGAGCACCTGTTCCTCTGAAGAAGGACAGTGGCTTGGACTAAAGTTGTTGCAGCAAAAACAAACTGGGTCTGATCTTAGCTTTATTCTTCATACAGAACAATAAGAAAATAACTAGGGAATGTACACAGTAACAAAAAATATTGCAAGCAATTTCATCGTGACAAAATGTGTCAGAATAATCATATATTTGTTTAATACTGTAATTAACTTAGGTCAAGTATTGCCTTAGGCAGCTTGTTGATAAGAAAAAAATGCCAAGAAATGATAATTAATTAGTTCTTTGTGGGGATGGTGGTATTATCTGATCAACAGATTGCCATGAACAATTTTTGTTATGTAATAAAAGATCTCTCCCATTTTCTCAACAATACACTCATGTTATGCATTCCTACAAGATACATATGCATGGAGGATAGTTCTGGTCCTATTTCCCTGTGCAGGAAACACTTAAGAATCATCACTGGGAGGCAGCTGCTTGGTCCTGTGGAGACTTGATGACCCAGAATATGGGAATGCTAGGCTGCTGAGACAGGAGTGGGTGGGCAGGAGAGGGAGCACTTTCATAGATGAAGAAGAAGGGAGAAGAGGATGGGGCTTTTGAGGGGAAACTGGGAGGTAGGATAACATTTGAAATGTAAATAAATACAATAAGCAATAAAAAAAAAAGAATCATTATCACCGGAGGATGATCAATCTTTTTAAATGACAACACCCAACTTCAGATTTAAACAAACGTTCTACATTTTCTACGTGGGTCCACTGATAGCTTATGATTTAAGAAAAGTCTCTTTGATTCCACAAATTTATTCTCATTTTACTGTATTTTCTCCAACTTGAAAGTTGTTTAATCCTCCTACCTAGATTATTTTTATTGTTTACCTCTTTTGTGGCCTAGTTCACTCTCTGCTAGAACTTCTCACATCACCTTTGGGACTTTAAACAGTCATTTCATTTTATGTGATAATATCTCACAATTCTTTATTATACATTATATTATATCTATCTACTTTCAGTTAGCAAACCATGGTATAATGCTACAAGTTGTTTATTTTGCTTATGTTAGGTAGGGAAGATGGAAGCCTAATTTAAAATTTTTGTGTATACAGCAAAGAGACAAAAGAGAACAGGATATGATGTTACAAATATATAATGATGTCATAATGAAGCTTATTCTTTGTATGCTAAATTTAAAATCAAGATAAATGAAGCCCATGCCTTTATATATTCAGATTATATTATGCACAATTCATATCTCTGGGAATATCTCCCGACCAGGATGAGTATCTATACCATAGCCATGCGATGCTTGTATAAGAGCTTAACAAATTGCTCCAGCCTCATATGTGAGTCACTGAAGATCAATGCTGGTCAGTAAACCTCCATACTCTATACAAGGTCATGGTGGTCTTAAAAAAATGGGGATCCACAAACCTGTGGTATAATCATGAAAAAGTAGCTTCCCCCTTTATTCTCATCGAGTATCCCCATGCCCATTCATTCTTGTTGGAAAATAATGTGGCACCAGAAATGAGGTAGATACAGAGCGTGATAGCTACTGACATTGATTTTGCTCCTCTATAAACTGTGCAATGCACTGTGAGGAAACCTGTGGCGACAGATATGGAGTTTAGACTTCTGGAGTTATCTTCAGCAGCAAAGTATTATATTATGCAATAATATTAACATTTTATTCACTGTGTTTTTAAAAATAAAATGAATAAATGTTTAGATTTGTAGAATAAAGTTTCAGTTATGGTTTCCAGTTACCATATAGATGAAATATGTTTTTGTAACATAATCCTTTACTTTTGTTCATAGTTCCTTATAAAATAGTACATTGAGTACGTGGAACATAGGAAATAAATGGTTGACTTTAGAGTCTAAGGGGAACAGAAGACAGCAACAATAGGCCTGACGGAGAGGACTAGACTGTCTCATATCCAAGAGCTATATAGGGAATCCAACTTGCCAATTACTTGAATGATTGTGTAGGACAGGTTACAAGGAAATCAGGAGTTGAAGGAAGAATGTTAAATATTATTGACATTCTGTTTTCATATTTGCATAATTTGGAAGGGAGCTGGAAAAATCATAAAAAAGGTTTATGAATAAAGATACAATTTTACTTTTAGAAATATTGTAAGCGAATGTATATATCTTATGAATGTTATTATATATGTATTTGTTGTGTAAACAAGAAACTTTTTTCAGTCCTAAATATTATTCTTTTTTCTAATAGCTATCCAATAAAAATACTCCTGAATTTATTTAATAAATATTATAATTTTCACAATATATGATGATATAAGCATTTTCCAAACAGTTGTTTCTCACTTTTTGTTGGTTGTCTGTCCTCACTTTTTGAAAGAAGTTTCTGTATATTGAGTGCAAAATTTCTGAGTTATTATTACAATAATATACAAAACTCTTAACATTTAATATCAACAGAAATTCTAAAATCTCATTGTAAATGGATCTTAAAGAGAAGCCCCAGTCATTGGCCATGGCCAACACAGAAGGAGAGTGGAAATAAAGAGGAAAACCTGTGGCCACATCCACAGAAATAAATAGTTTCTTCTAGCTTAGTGGCATCTAAACTGTGGCTGTTGGATATTAGCAGGGTATCTTCTGTTAGGAGCTGTTGAACCAAAACTGCTGTTACTGCTACTGTGTGCTGAGTTCCCTGGTTCTGATATAAAACAGGCTAAGAGGAGTCAGCTGTTTCTGTTAGGTTGAAGTTGCACTGAGTAGTGTCACAATATCTCTCACAAGTGTTTGTTGTTCTGTCTTGTGTGCTAACTTTTGAGTGGAGGTCAGTCTATGTTGAGGTTTTGTCTTTTATTGTCTATTGTAATGCTAAGTGCAGGCCCAAAATACCTGTAGTATTCAAGTAGCCCCTGGACCCTGACCCTAAATTAATTCTGATTGGTGAATAAAGATGCCAACAGCCAATAGCTGGGCATTGAGTGAGACAGAGACAGAGGTGGGGTTGAGGTTTCATGGCCTTGGAGAGAGAATGAAAAGGAGGGCAGAAGCAGGAAGAAGCTCATGGAATAGAAGAATATGAAGGAGAGAGGAAAGAAGAGGCACCATGGGTTAGCTGAGCCATATTAAACATGGCCATGTAGGTTGGCTAATTGGAGCTAAGAACAGCCCAGATAAATAATAGTAAATAAATAAGTTATCAATAGGAAGGTAGACTCTAACAGCATGGAAGGTAGGCAGTTGCCCTGTATTGTGCTGCCTACGGCAAGTCAAAAATATAAAGGCAGTGTGTATCTTTCATCTGGGAACATAAATGGTCTAAGGTGGGAAAGAAATCCCAGGCCAAGATTTTTAATAGTTTTTATTCCAAGTCTACATACAGAATCAGATCCTACTGGTACAAATTGTCAGTTGGCTGCTCTTGCAAATAATAAGTAGAATCTACAAAAGACAAATTTGTGAATAGCTAAGGGCTTTGGTGAGTCTGGTTTGGTAGTTATATACAGGTAGCTTCATGATACCTGTATGCCTTGGCAACTACTTTAAAACCACTGATTATGGCTTTAACTAGGTTGAAAATTACCAGATTTCATTTCACAATGAAGTTTATGAGTTAAATAATAACATTAATGGTAAAAAAAATAGCAAGCAATTCTAACACATGATATACATGTTCCATATTCATTTCTACAATCACATTATAGATGGTGCAATCATACAAGAAGGGGTTAGAATTTACCAAAGTTACCAATTTAAAATACAACTAAGTGGAGCTTTATATTTGAAAAAGCAAATGGCTGCAGGGTCTCTTTTAAACCAAAGCACACAACACAGAGGATACAGTAAAAGGAGTTTTAGTATTTGCCAAATCAAAAGCAATTAGCAAAAATTATAGTTGAGTCAGTGGAAGAAGATAGAAGACAATGCAATAGACTCTGATTATGTTATTTAAGGGTCATCTTCTTATATAATTTACCAGACCTGGATATAGCAAAATAACAAAAGACAAATGCACAAGTAACTCAGAAAGAAAGGATAGAATTTTTTTGTTGTTGTTGACACCTCCAATCTGGTTGGCATTAGTTGGACATAAATTGTTTCAAGTAGCTTGAGAGCAATAATAAAAAGCTTTGTATTCACATAAGAGACAGGATTTATCCTGTCAGCACACTCAAAATGATAAAAGGTTTAGCAAGTGGTATGACAAGCTGAGGCAGTATTGGGAAAGCTGCCAACAATGAAAGGCATGATGGGAAAGGGTAAATGTTTTCTATGACCAAATGGAAAGGTTTTCCAACTGAACCGGAGTTTTATTGGTTACAGACATAATGCTAGTATGGCATAGGGGAAAGAAACAATACATAAGAACAATCAGTGAGACTGGGAACTTCTTGGGTGGATGGGGCATGCATGATAAATAAGCTCAACATGAGAAAGAAATGAAAATCTTAAAAGAAAGAAAGAAAAGAGAAAGAAAATTAGGGAGGGAGGGAGGAAAAAAGAAACAATGATAGACATAAATTACTACTAACAAAACAGGCAGATGGGATAGAGTTAAGTGGGTACTGCTTGAAGTAAAAGATGAATTTCAATTGAAAATAAATTATAGATGATGAAAAGTGTGCACTTGATGGAGTTCACTGAACCCAACCATGCCTTCCTTTTCTTTGCTCCCATCCACACATAAACTTGTAGACCCTAGGACTTCCCTCCATTCTTTCATGTCAAGTGTGTTCTTCTATCTCCACTTTCTATATTGTTTCACTTGAATACAAATCATAGTTTTTCATGTAGTTTCTTAAATACACACTTCCTTTTTGATTGGCCCTTTCTGATTAGAAGTGAGGCCTATTCCAGCACAGAAAATTTAGGCTTGATACTATAAATCTCAAAAATTCATATCCAGGGGAGACATTGATGCTAGGAATAGAAGCTACTTGATTATTTTATTAAATGTTTGTATTTCCAACTCCATTCTAACAGTTATACTTATTATATACATAGACTGAAAATGCCCTCAGCATTGGTCAGAGAAGCTTCTTCTGAGGATGGGCAGTGTTTAATGAAAAGACTAATAATTAATCAAAGTGCTGGGAGTAAGTGACTGCAAGTGTTTACCCACAGCTAGAACATAATGTATCAATCTCTCACCGCAAGGATCAGGAAACATCATAGAATGGGAGTCGAACATAATTAAGAGTTGGGAGATAAGGGTCGTGGTTTGAAATTCTGTCTGCTGGGAATGACAAAGCTGTTGCACACAAGAACTTACAACATTTGTGTTTACCTCCATAAGACCTGCACAAAGTCAATAGAGTAAAACATTCCAGCCCAGATGCAAAAGGGAACCAGAAAGTCTCATATCTAGTTGAGTAGTTATTAGGAGCTGACAGCTGCTGGGGGAGAGTAAGAGATCATTCTTTGGGAATGTAGATTGTCCTTGTTCCAGTAGATATCCAAATACCCATGTGGGTATGAGCAGCACCCATCACATATAGTGGATTATACAAAATAATAGAACAAAATGTTGGAAGAAAAATCTTGTGGAGTTTTCAGAGGGAATTGGATAGAATATATTCAGTACTTACATAATAAAGATACATGATATACATGAATGACATTTTCTTTGTATTAAAAAGCATTTAATTATTTCATAAAACAAATACAGATAAAAATTTAAAACAATCTACATTTCCATGTAGCTCAGAACCCAACTGAAGTATTCTGAATTTCCCAGATGTAATTTAAAATTTATTTTATGCAGGGTCTAGAAATGGATGTAACAATCAAAATTTTGGAGTTTGACTTGGGAAAACCCTAGACAAAGTTTTTACTACATGAATGGAAAGCAACTTTTCATTCTTTATCCATTGAGAAAACTGTGAAGTCACCATTAATCTTAAATTAAATTAGTGACTACAACTTAAGCCACATTGAATCAGTAAATTAGTTGCCAACATAACACAATTAATCCCTTAAAGACTAAACAAAACAATTATTGCTTTAGAACGCAATTATTTTTTCTCCTTGTTACTTTGAAATGTTTATTTTGACGATTTTATTCCATAGAAATATTATTTATAAAAGATATGGAAGAGATGTATTTCTCGGTACATGTGTGTATGTGTGTGTGTTCATGCATGTATTCACACACACACCTGACTGCTAGATTATTATGTGAGTGCCTGTGGGCACATGTATTGCTTTTAGGTGAATAAAGGTGACTGTAAGTGGAGATGTAATAGTAGCAAGTTAAAGGTATACGCTTGTTCTTGAGAGATGCATCTCCCCTTCATCTCTTCTCCTCAAGTCTCATTTCACAAGGAGTCAAGATGAAACTCCGTCAGAGGGCCCTCACCCTTTTATCTCTACTGCCCTAGCAAGTTTTGTCTGCTTAAACAAAGTACAGCATACCCAGTGACATAAGCAACACACATTAGTTTCTTCCATTCTTGAGATTTGGCAATAAAAGTCAGGCATCCTCACAGTTAAGGTCATCATAGGACCATCACCGTGACCCCACTGTGTCAGTCATGCCAGATTTGAAAGACTGTTCATTGTTTTTTTTTTTTATCCATTTAAATATTTGTATTGTTTAACAGATGTTAGTAAATTAATAGATAGATTAATCAGTTGTAGTCATTATAGTATTTATTTCAATGGTTGAAGCAATTCTTTTCTGTAAAACAAAGTATAGATTTTAATCTAAAAATTTTAAGGAATTTCATGACTGTGTATTTTCCATCATTCCACTCCTTTCTCTCCCACTCCATCTACTACACATCCTATTCTCCTCACACTCTTTCAAATTCCTGACCTCTTCTTAATTATTGTGATTACATTTATGTAAAAGTAACTTTTATTTTCCTGATGTAATTGCCATCTCCAAGGCTTGCTTCTGAATAAGCTCACACTTTATAGCTCTTTCTAAATTCTGGCTGGCTGATTCAACTCAGTTCTTCTGGCTCAAACTCCCCTCCAAACAGACTGATTCAAACTGACTTGTCTCAGCCTCTGACTATATTGCTCTGCTTGGCCTCAAACTAAATCTAGCAATCTATTCTCATCTTTTGGCTCATTCTCAATCCCTGACTCATTCTTTCTTCACTGGTTCTCTCTACAACCTGTCTATAAAACTGTCCTTGTAAAAAACTTCCCTGAACTACACAAACTGAGCTCCCACAAGGTCAACTCAATTGCACTATATCTGAACTCACTCACTCAGCTGAAGTGATTAGAACTCAGAGACCTAAATGCCTCTGTTTCCTGAGATTAATGGCATATCTGTGTTCTAGCCAGATCACATAGACCTAGATGATCTCTGAATGTGATCTCTTGCCAAAGCAGCCATGTTGTTGTATTAAAATTCCTCTACACATGTAAACACACACACACACATACACACACACATTAATGAAGCTACATCACTTGGGGTAATAATGCTCACACAAGAACTACAGACAACTGAATAAAAACCAAATAGCTGGCATGGGAAGCCAGCCCATGGGACCATCAGATTATTGGTCAAATGATTCCTAGAGGCTCCTACAACAATAAAGGCTACTACGGTTGCCCATTTTAGAACTTGAAGGTAAGACATGATACACTTCAGAAAAAGTATTTAGAAGAATTTAGCTAGAACTTAATTGGAAGCCTCGCTACAAAAACTACCACTCATGGTTTCTGAAAGAGGAATGCAAGCTGCCTAGGGAGAAAAGCAACCAATAATATTACCCCATTGTAAATCCTGTGAACCACAGAAAAAAATCAACATACTAAGCTATTGCCAAGAGTACAATGGAACTTATATCTTGGGGGCAACCAACAGTTGTCTTATTGGACTAAGGATGGCTGAAAGGATTAAATTTCTACTGGATACCGTAAGCTTAGCCATCTTCAAGCGACTGGTGAGGTCATGAAACCTATAGGAGGACATAGTACTGCCACTTTTCTAAACTAGTTATAATTTCTAGCTGGATTCTAAATAACTGTCCTTATACCCACAGAAAAATGGAGCTCTCCTCACTTACAAAGAAAGTAACAAGTATTACTTTTGCAATAGATAGGGAATATTACAGACATCTACAACTGTTCAAAAAATGCAAAGAAAAACGATAGAGGTTGCCAACCCCCAACTGATAAATCTAGAATGTAACCTCTATACCTAAGGTTTAGGGAACAGCAGAGAAGAATAGACAAAGAAATAGTATGAACAAGAGTATAAAGACATCTTCTATGAGATAGTATCTTCTATATATAATAGAAAAGCTAAACTCATGAGTTCTAAAACTATGATAAGCTAACTATGACATGCATAATGACACCACTGGGCATGCTAAGTCCAGTGGGTGAAATATCACCTACAGAGGAAGTATTTTTAAATGTGTAGTATTTTTAAATGTAGAAGAATAAAATTTGACTTTTAGGCATCACTATGCACAAATATTAACTACAAATATACTGAAGAAGTAAAATGAAGTTGTAAGTCTTGAAACACTGAAATTGCTCGATGGAAACAATGTCCGTGAGATACATAATAAAGGTGCTGTAAAGGACTTTCTGATGAGGATCCATTTTCTCAGAAATACCCACAATTAACATGGCATAAACTTGAAAAGTGTTTCTGCAAGTAAAAAAACAATCAGCTATTCATTTTTTTCCCTACTATCCTAACCCCATCACAGAGCCCATGCTTCTGACCTAATGTTATCTTCACAATGTGCCCAATGTCCTGTCTCTCCAAAGTATCAATACCCTGGGGCTTAAAGGCTTAGCACATAGATTTGGAAGCGGTGTTCAAAAAGTCTCCAGCACTTACCATATAAATTATTGTGCTGTAGACGACACTAAAAAACTTTCTTGATTAGAATAAACCCTGTAGGTGCCTTATCTTGGGTGATATAAATTTCCCTTGCTTTGATTTGAAAATGCAATCAGTGCACTTTCCAGTGACAGAAAGGAAATCTTTAGATTGAACCAATGTAGATTCTGTCTCCATGTGGTTAGAGCTACAGAGAAAGTCATTTCTAGTCTTGGTGGCTCCAAGTTTTCCTTTACAAACTGAGGATTGCTACATGAAGGATTCCTAAGAAACTATACATGTTTAAGGCTTTGATTATATAAATAAAACATGTAGAGTATAACTCCAATGGCTGGCCAAATTATCTGTGAAACCGCTTTATGTGAAAGAGCTGCGGAATA
This sequence comes from Arvicanthis niloticus, assembly GCF_011762505.2. Lineage (NCBI taxonomy): Eukaryota > Metazoa > Chordata > Mammalia > Rodentia > Muridae > Arvicanthis > Arvicanthis niloticus. The sequence continues at coordinate 67,534,767 of NC_047672.1, forward strand.
GTCTTTCAGTAAGTGCTCTGAAAGCAACACCCTTTCTAAAGCAGCATTTTAATGGAAATTTTAAGGGGAAATTACCTTAAAATGTAGATGTGTGATGAAGGATTCCCATTTCTACTCATTGCTCTGTAAAATATTGGAAATTTCCTCTTGCTAAAGAGCCAGGACTACTGCAGGCTGCTCCATTAGCCAGTCTGTGCTGTGAAAACCCAAGTCAGCACAGTTCCAGTAGGAGGCTAGGGAGCCTCTTTGTGATGTAGCTCGGAAATCTTAGAGGATTCTAACACTGAGAAATAATTGCTGTTTAAAGCCAGTGCAGTCTTTGCCAGGAATGCCAAGTAGAGAAACTAGCACAGGCAGTTTGATGAAGATGAATATCATCTCAGACAGGGACATACGATCCATTGAGATTTTCTTTTCCACAAATGACTTCCAGCCAAAGAATGAAAATGCTCTAAATATTAATACAACTCTGTAAATGAGTAATTCAGACACACATAATAGGCAAGTGAAACCAGTCATTTAAAAGTACTCACACCAAATCAATATGTGCATCAAAATGACATATATATGTGTGTGTGTGTGTGTATATATATATAATGTATAACATATATATTTAATATACATATATAATTTAATATATTTAAAATGTAATATGTTGCACTACAGTAATATAACATAGTAAACATATAATATGTAATTATGATTTCAATTTATATACATATATGTATACAAATTATATATATACATATATATACACATACATACATACATACATACATACATACATACATATAAAGCAGGGAGGGAACCCTTTGTATAGAATGTATGAACTTATCATTTACCAACAAACAAACCTATACACCTTCTGCTCACAGGCTTTATTTTTCTTTACTAAGATACTCTAGTCATGCTTTCAAAAGCACACTATATAGACTTTTCACGTCAAAACTGATGAAGATATTAAGATGCCTTAGTGGGTTCATTAAAAGGTTTCACAAGACTCAGTGAACTCCAAAATCAACATGATATTGTCAAGATTAACCAAAACCAACTACATCAGGAAGTATCTATTGTGGCTTGGTAGGACATAGTGCTCTCTTAACAAAAAGAAAAACAAAATTCTTGGGTCCATAATCAAAATGAAAATATATGCAGATTTTTAGCTTTTTATTAGCAAATCCTTTAAAGATTTGTTATATTGAATATATTTGCTACATTGAATATAAATCCTAAGATCTGAGACCGAGGACCTAGTTACTCAGTTTGAATCCAAAATTGGAAGGAGTGCAAAGAAACTCCTAGATTATATTTTAAAAATCAAAGTTATTGGCATGATAAAATCTGAGAAAATCAAATAAAGATTAGATCAATATTCTTGATTATTTTTCTCTTAGCCTCAGGCTACATTCTGCCTTGACTTGGCATTGAAAGTATATTTTAACCTTTTAAATCTTACTGTATCTAAGAATAACCTAATGTCAATTTAGCATTTTAATTGAATTTGATTTTGTCAACAAATGGATTTTGTAGGTATAGACTACAATCCTTAGTATTTATATCCTAAAAAAAAAGATTACCGTGTTTCTTAAAACATGCTAAGACCTTAAAGGGAGCTAGCATATTTCACATAGCACCACAGAATTATACATATGATTGCTTGATCCTACTTATTAATTGAGTGAAGGATGGTAGTATGCAGTCTCCTTACAGATTTGTAAAGCTTCCTTTTGTAATCATCAGAAAAATAAAAAATATATTGAGAGATGGGGAATATTTATTTTTTTATAGAGTGAACTTTTTATTTTTAGGTAAGCATTGGTAGGCATCTGTATGATTATATGTAATGTCTGTGTTTGTGTGTGTGTTTGTGTGTGTTTGTGTGTGTGTGTGTGTGTGACAGAGGACATAAGAGGGAATCAGATGCCATGGAATTGAACATGTGACTGTGAGCATTACAGTGGTAAATTAAACTTTAGTCCTGCAGAAGAGCAGCAAGACTTCTTAATCACCGAGACTTCTCTCTATTCTAAGAACTATTTTGATATATTCTTTAAATACATTAAAATTAATACTTTTTATCTTTCTTTAAAAGACACTCATATTGATTGTCAAATTATGTGTAGTGTGTTCTCAGAAATAAGAAAATATATTTTGCTTCCAATTTATCATGCAACCATGCTATTATATATCTAATATTATATGATTTTATTGTATATTATACACACAGACAGGCAGACAGACAAATAGTGTATTTTGAAATGTGGTAGGAAAACAAAAAGAGAGAGAAAGAGGAAATTAAATGATATAGTATTTCATATAGCCAAATACTTTAAGTTGTAATTTTTAATTAGTAGCCAATAGAAATATGATTAAAATGTGCATATAAGTAGATATATTGATCAAATATGTATCAATGTGAAACTCTGAGTACCTTTCCAAACACCATAGATATTTATCATGTTACTCAGCCGGTCTGCTTCCATGTCGTTCATCTACATCGATGTCCTTCATTTTTTTATGGCTATTTCTCATGGTCAGCTTATACACAGCAGTAACCACTACTGAGTGGGGACGACTTTAAAAGAGTCTGCAACATTTCTGATATTTTTTCATTATTTTGGAAGAGATTAATGCTTTCAGTTCTGTACTGTTGGACATATATTTGAGTTTTTATATTTTACATTTCCTTGTTAAATATGTATAGTATTTTACGATAATCATACATTGTACTCATTTTTAGTTCCTTGACAGTTGCAAATGATAGCCTTCCAGCATATTTATCTCCTCCCCAACTCCTTCCAGATCTGCCACTGTAGCCTCAGCCTACAAGGCGTTCTCTTATTTCATTTCACTCATCAAGTTCAGTTTCTGCTAATCCCTATATCGACTGATCTATATTCTTCTACTGGGTTGTTGTCAACCCAGTAGTAGCAACATGTTCAAAGAAAACTGACACACTTTCCCAGCAGCTGAATGAATACAAGAAAACAGTCTCCGCTGGATACAATAGGCCTGCTGCACAAAATAACTAGCAGCAGTTATGACAGCAGGCACAAAAAACCATGCAAACTCAAGTCAGATGCAATCGCCACATGGAGCAGGGAGGGGAGGGAGACATGAAGTCTTACCCCTAACAAAGAGAGCATTGACAATATGTTACAGTCTTGAGTTCATTGTTATGTATTATAGAGAGTTTGGCTCTCAAACTCATATAATTTGATTTTTAGCATGCTATGTTGTTCTGATTTTATTTATTTTTTATTTTTATTTATTTATTAATTTATCATGTATTTATTAATGTATTTGTCATTTGGGAAAAAGAAACCTCAATTTAAAAAAAATGCCCCTACCTACCAGGTTGGCTTACATGACATTTCCTTGACTAAGTATTGATGCAAAAAAAAAAAAAATTTACTGTGGGGTGGAAGAATCCTTGGGCAGGTGTCCAGCATGGCATAAAAAAGCAGGCTAAGTAAGATGTAAGTTATTGTTCACTCTCTGCTTTAATTCATTCCTCCACGTTCCTGTCTTGTCTTCTATCCTTGAATTTCTTCTGTGATGAACTAGAATGTAGAAGTGGAAGTGAAATAAGCCCTTTCATCCCTAGGCTGATTTTGGCCCTAGTGCTTTATCACAGCAATAAAAACACTAAGATAACTGTGAGGGTGATAAGAAGATGTAATCATGGTCTAACTGTGGTGTTAACAAATTTGCCTTCTGGCAAGTTATAGATTAGATTTCATTAGGTCATTAAGACCTAGCACACATTGTTAAATTCTCTTGTCTTAATAAGGAAAGGAAAACGATGGGCAAATATAGACATACTTCTGTTATCATATTATGTACTACAAGGACACTGAAAAAGTTTGTTAAATTTCATTGAGTTTGTGTCTCCATAACTATGAACCAAAACAAGCTTTTTATTTTAAAAAGCAGTCTGTCTCAGACATTTATGATCCTAAACAGAAAGCTGAACAATGTATAGGAGGTTAGTCTAACTCGCCAATTTTTATTTTATTGCATGGAGACTTGTGTGTTGAAAAAGGTCTCTCCAGATCATTGGGAGTTGAGTGTACCCTTAAAACTTATGTCTTAATTTTCTCTCTAGCATATAACCTTATTTGGAGATAAGATTGTATTAGTAGTGATTCAATTAAAATGAAGAATTTGGGTAGGCTCTCAAACTGTATAACAGCACTGTTTCTAAATTTAGAGACAGATTCACACAGGGAGAATCAAGAGAAGATGAAGTTGGAGATTAGGACAGTGCCTTTCTAAGCCAAGATGCACTCCAGATGTCCAGGAAACCAACAGAAGCTAGGGAAGGCAGGAAACAGGCTCTGTCTCATAGCTCCTCAACAAACTCTTGATATTGGATGCTGGCCCTTAGAACTGTAAAACAATAACTACACACTGTAAAAATACCCAGTTGAAGTACTTTTTCTGAAAATGATAGCAAACTAAGATAAATTTTAATTTGATCTCAAAATACATGCTAATATAAGAAATCTCATAATCCTGAAATAAAATGAATATTTGGGCAGTTGGCAACAGTGACACTGACAATTATTGCAGTGACATTCTACAGAAGCAAGGAGCATAACTTGGTCAGAGGACTCTATAAATATGTGGGTGGTAGGGTTTAACCTGTCTTTAAGGCCGGGAAACTGATGGTTCACAGGCAGTGCTATAAACTACCTTGTCTATAGAATCATCAACAGCTTTATATTAGAGGAATTATGCATCCAAATTTTGCTTTAAAATAAACTTAAAGAGTTTAAAGATGTCTCACTGACAAAGAGTCCCCTCCCCCCACCCCTCGGCAGGAGAACCCATTTGAATTTTCAGAACCCACATGGCCCCACACAATGTTATTTAACTTCAGTTTCAGGGAATCATTTATATGCAAATGATGCTCATATGAACACTCAAGCACATTGTCATGACACAGACATGAATTGTCATTTCAAGGTGGAAATCTGAGGCAAAGAAACCAGCCTGGAGCTTGACTGGACATTCAAGGCAAGACTCAGAAACTTAATGAGACCTTGGAACAAAACAAAATCAGACTAGCACAGAGAAGAGTTAAAGAAGAGGAACTGGTGTTGTTATTAATATCTTCATGTTTGTCAGTTTGGGTTGAACTGGGCCCTTTGACAGCAGTGTTCTTAAGGACTCCAGAGAGGACTGCTGTTGTCTCTCTGGAGCTGCTGTGTGGTGCTGGAAAGCTTAACCTGGCTCCCTTGCCAAATCCTGCCAAGGTTTATGAAACAAACCTGTAGAAAAAATGTGCTGAGGGAAAAGAATGTAAATAAAATAAAGAACTACTGATTTCTGGAGGTTAAGTAGAAGAAAGTGGAAACGATGTTTGGACATTTAGAAGTTGATCTTTGACTACTAGCAAAGTTCTCACAAAAATGGAAATAGAGTTGAAAAAGTAGTTTTGGTGAGAGCCTGGAAGGAAAAGAAACAAACATATTCTAACTAAGTCATTTTATTCCTCAGATATCAAAACTGGCCATATAAGTGCATGCACAGAATATTGCAGTAGATTCTGAATGGAAAAAAGAGATGTTTTTTTTGTGAGCTAGTTTCTTAATATCAGAGACACCTGTTCGTGATAAAAAATGTTTCCATCATTCTCTCTAGCCTCTTTCCCAAATCATAAGATGTTTTACTGTTTAGAACAATGAAAAATAGAGTCTTACAACCTCCATTTTTTTTTATCTTGGGATGTTGCTTAAACCTAAATTAAAGCATTTCACAGTGAAGAACGACACTTGTGGAGTCATATGTTAATGATGGTAATTGATCTTCAGACTTTTCCTTGCTATTAAAACTATTTTCAGTGAACATATATCAGGTGCCAGTTTTTTAACATGATGAAATGGTGAGTAGCAGCACTTGGACTATGGTAGCACCATATTTCCACATAAATGCAAATTTCATAACCAAAGATTTGTATAAAATATCTTGCATGTGTTGAATAGTGAAACTAGATTCTCTGGGCATATTTTCTTAAAGGCAGCATTCAAAGCACTCAGATTAAGGCAGGACTTTTCCTGCATGAATTATTTAAAGCATTATGCAAAGGGGTTAGTGTACACATAAAAAAGCAGGCAGGGATTAAAGAAGGCTTAGCACAAAGGAGAAACAGAAAGTTACCCTGTCTACAACAACGATGAAAGATACCTATCTGGACTGTCCCATCTACGAAAACCAGTTTAGAAGGTGTGTTTTCTGAGTAAGCCTGGTAGTTGGGTGGCACAGAGTACTGCACATGGACCAGTACTCTAAACACACTTCCAGATGAAAAAAATGCCCCTGAGTCTCAGGAAACTCTCCAACTTTGTGGTAATCTTTTTCAAGCTTAACATGAAACATTTCCCTCAGTCTTATTTTTACTGGATCTTATTTGAAGGAGCTTACTTTACTGTCTTATTCAGTTGGTTTGACTTCTGTTGATGTGGCAACAGAAACAAAATTTTGTTCCCTTGTAGAGGAAACCAGAAGAGAAGCAGTCTCTAATTGCAAAAACAGGCTAGATGCTGTTACTTTTGCTTCCATCATATATTTTTTATTATTATGAAAAGAAACACCTTTTTTTAATGTTAGAATTGAGTCCAAATTGTCATTATTTACATGGAAAATACATGCATAAATGTCATCTGGACCCTCTATTATGGTATATTTTTAGTTTATAGATTCTGAAAAACTCATTTAGACTCTTATTAAGTTTTTATTTTGAAATGGCAGTTGACACCAAATCTTATGGTTTGGATTTTAAATGTGTCCCCAAATACATATTTTCAAGGCTTGGACCTCAACAAAGTGCACAAAAGTGGGGATTTTAGGAAGTGTTTGAATCATGAGGGCTCTGATGCCACGCATGGGCTAATCCATTTGTGGATTTATTACTTAGTGGAAACCTTTAAAAGAAAGAGAGTCTAGTTAGAAGTTGCTGGAGATGTGCTCTTACAGAGTGTGTTTCCTTCCTGGCTTCTTTCTCTCACTTTGTTTGCTTCCCAGCCAACACAAGCTAAGTAGCTCTGCTTACCTATCTATTCTACACCATTATGTTCTTTCTGACCATAGAAGCAAAAACACTGAGGTCAAGTGGCCATTGACCAGAACCTCACAAACTTGAGTCAAAATGCATACATCTTCCTTGTAAATTTTATCTAAGGTATTCTTTTTTTTACAAATACTGATTTTATTTTAATGATGATTCAATTCAAATATAACATTTTTTCTCATTAATTTCCAAAACTGTTTAAAATAATTTCATCATGGATTGGCACATTTTCACATCAGTTTGATCAATTCTGGCTTGAGAGTTTAAAATACTGACAAATTATTTTTACATAGACCTGCATTAGTGAAGGGCAATGTTGTACATATGTGAAACCAGTAACTTTGGTTTTGCATCTTTACTTGTTCTGACTTCATATTAAAACTACAAGATGGAGCCAGCTGAGTTATGTACACACTACCTGGCCTGCCCTCCTGACTGCCATGTATAGGTGGAGACCAACTACACATTTTCTTTCATGGGTGATGAGTTTTGGACTCATGATAAATGAAATGAAAGAGATGCACCTCATGCCACCCTTAATGTCTTATCACAGCTTGTTAACACTGATATGAAGTGATATAAAACTCATAATATAATAAAACATTTCTTTTTCACAGACTCAGCAATCAGAAATAACTAGTATATTTCAAGTGTTAAAGGATAGTATCGGCTCTACTACTCTTTGGCCTAAAGACATATTGCCACTCCAAGAGCATCTGGTTGACAATGTTGCATAGCAGCTGGTGCAAGAAGAAATCTGGCAGAGTATACTAAGAATAACAATAACACAAGACATTGATAGGTGCCACTGTGGGTTTTCTCATCTTGCGTGAAAGTTGTTAGCAGAGCTGTCTAATTAGTAGTAATCTGTAGAACAATATTATGGACATTTATATTTTGATATCAAAGATGAATTGTGTGTGTGTGTGTGTGTGTGTGTGTGTGTGTGTGTATTTGAACTTCATTTACTTACTATTTGGCTATGCTTGTGCACGGTACAGTACTTAGGTCAAATGAATAATGGTTGTCACTTTCTATACTTCTCACTTTTTGGAGGAAGGAACCATCAAGCTCTATCCTTACCTGTTTTCAAACGCACAGCATGCTTCTCTGAACTATACTGAATAGAGCTAGCTCTTGTGTGTGAATGAGAATAGGATCAGCCTCACTCTTCTGCATGTAAATGATATTTCTTCCCAGAAGTACTTAATGATGAGATTCACTTCTTCCCATCCTGTGTTCTTGGAACCTTGGTCAAAGAGTTGTGGAAACAGTATATAAATCCATCTATTTATCTGAATTTCCTTTTGTTTTTCACAGATTTATGTATCTATTTTATGCACAAATCATATTGTTTGAATTTGGGGGGTTAATTTTAAAAACTGGGGAATCTGAGTCTTCACAAGTGCTACACAGACATACGAGCAGGCAAAACACTCATATGTATAAACTAAAATAAATCAGGAAAATCATTTCACTGTAAACACCATATATTTTAAAATAGTTTCTAGCATGTTATATATTAAATAATTGTTATTGAATAACCATTTACTTAAGTATTGTTTGTGTCTGAAAAATTTATTATTTTCTGTGATATTGTATACTGACCAAGTACCAATGACAGAAATTGTTACACTCATGAAATAAAAAAATGTTAAGCATATCTTTGCTTTTATCCCTTATTTGGATAGAACCAACTAATTTAAAATTCCAGTTGTCTGATGTGTTAGAGTCTCTATTAAAACTAACACTAGTACTCTTTATTCTGTATATGACTTCATTAGATTAGTGTTTTTATCTATCCAGCTAGAGACTTTGATTAGCATTTTCTGTACTATTTCTTTCTTACTGCTACCCACTCCTTTCTAACCTTCTCATTCTGGTCATAATTCTCTTATTTAAGTATTTTTATACAATATATTTTGATCATCTTTCCTTCCCTCTACATATTATTGCAACTATTGTCAGTAATCTTTAACTCTTACACCAAACAACATCCTGGCTCTTGTTTTTACTTTACAGAGAAAACTAGAATGAACACAGAGAATCTTAGTGTCTTGGTTCTAAAACACAATTCCCCAAGACTTTATCTCCTGATTATTGCTATTACTCTTATAAAAGGAGGTAGGGCTTTTTTTGTGCCTATTATTAAAACTCCCAGATTATATAGGCAGGAATATTTTGAGTTTCCTTTATTACCACCTTAAGATATATCTTCTTTTGTTCTGTAAAAATCCCCTAAATTCAAGATTTTCCTAACCTCTAATTGCTTTATTACATAAAATGTAAAAAAAATGTGAATACATAGTTTTCATAAATTTAAATTGTATTTTCTTTATTTTTTTTAAATATAAAAACACTTCACAAATTTGTGTGTCATTGTTGCACAGGGGCCATTCTAATCTTCTTTGTATCGTTCCAATTTTAATATATGTGGTGCTGAAGCAAGTGATGGATTGCATTTTCTATGTCAGTAATTTGCTTAATACATATTGGTTTTCAAACATTGTTTATAGAAAATAGATCAGTCCAAGCATACAGAAAGCCTACTCTTTCTAGGTATATATTTAAGTAGGAGGTGAGAAACTGAGAAGTACAAGTAGAATATACTAAGTAGAATAAGCTGTCAAATGAAGAGAGCTAAGCAGGAAAATAACACAGTAAAAGGGTGAGCAGTGGTCCAGAAGTGAGTCCTTGTGGCTTTGAACAGCCACAGCTGACGGTCACTTTAAAAGGGGAAATTCAAAATTGGCAAATGAGAAAGTTAACACAGAAACACATTCCAGAAGCATTAGGCTGCTTATGGTCCTTTAAAACATCAGAATGCATGAAAACCCAACCTTATGAAACAACTACAAGTAAGATTGAGCTGAGCATTGTGGGAGTTGATGGTAATATCAGTACACAAGAAAACTGTGAATTCAAGGCCAGCCTAAGCTGCATAGACAGGGATTATACTGTGGCTAGAGAACCAAGAACCCATTTTATGGAGTTACGGTACAGGCTAGAAAATGTATGAAGAATCCTCAAAGATTAGCATAGTATAAAACTTTTTTGTAATGAACTATAAAGAATAATTCTAGAAGCAAAATGGACAGTTGAAAGGCACATATCATAGGTAAGGGAAGTCAATGGCTAATAACTTGAACTTAATATTGAACATAAATTGATGGCCGTGAAGAAATTTTAGAGAGCTTTCTAAGCTTTACAAAATCGTAGATATTTGAATCCATTTGATGACGAAGAATAGAAAGAGGTAAGATAGATGGCAAAATATTTGACCAGGATATCTAGTAGCTGGATGGTTGTATTTATCTAGCCAGTGCTTAGAGGATGATGTCACCAGGCAGGATATCTTTAAGAGCACGATGGAGTGCTCATGCACCATGTCTAGAAATGGAAAGCGCTATTTAGGCAAAATTTATGAAGAGTTAAACCTTTAAATGATATTTAAAAGCACTATGATAACTTGAAGTGAAAGAGTGAAAGGTTTAAAATAGAAGCCAGTAGAATTTAGATATTGAATGCTGTTCAGAGGAGGCAACACATGAAAAGGAGACAATGGTGGAAAGGCAAGGAATGATGCTGGTGGAGACTCTGGAGAACAGTGCAGGGGACAGCAGGGAGGAGCAGTGTCCAAAAGCACTGAGAAGAAAGACTGCTCACAATGAAGATGCCCTTTGTACTGTGATGCAGGGAGGCATGGGTAATTCTGTTAAGTATATATTCTCATGGGGTGGTTGGCATGCTCTGTTATTCCTATGTAGATGGGGTTCTAAGAAAAAAAAATGAGTAAACTTGACATTTTGCCAAGATGTTTGCATTATGTTTGTGTATTTTTTTAAAGATTTATTTATTTATTTTATGTATGTGAGTACACCATAGCTGTCTTCAGACACAGCAGAAGAGGGCAATGGATCCCATTACAGGTGGTTGTGAGCCACCATATGGTTGCTGGGAATTGAACTCAGAACCTTTGGGAGAGCAGTCAGTGTTCTTAACTGCTGTGTCATTTCTCCAGCCCATATATGTGTCCTTGATAGTATTTAAAAGACACGAGGTGAGAAGAAAACATTGCATATATATTATATATATTGTTTTATATTGTTATTTATATATAATTGTTTTGTATAAACAGTTCACAATTTCTTTTTTATTAATTAATTAATTAATTTGTTTATATCTCAAATGCTGCTCTACCACCTGGTCCCTCCCTCACTGAGTTCTCTTCTCATCTCTGCACCCCTTCTACTCTGAGAGTGTAAGTCTCCTCCTTGGGTATCCCTCCACCTTGGCACATCATCTCTGCCAGATTAGGTGAATCCTTTCCCACTGAAGCCAGACAGGACAGCCATAAAGACTGAGCTGCACATCTGCTACATATGTGCCTAGCATGTCTCATTCCAGCCCATGTATGTTCTTTTGTTGGTGGCTCAGAATGTGAGAGCTTCCAGGGGTCCATGTTTGTTGACCCTTTTTGTCGTCTTATGGAGCTCCCATCTACTTCTAGGCCTTCAATCTTTTCCTCAACTCTTTCATAAGTGTCTCCGACCTCTGTCTAATATGTGATTATGGGTATCTGCTTCTGTTTCTGTCTCCTGCTGGGTATAGCCTCTAAGACAATTATGCTAGGCTCCTGTCAGCAAGCATAACAGAATACCATTAATAATGTCAAGAATTTTTTTCCCATGGGATGGGTTTTGAATTGGGTTGGTTATTGATTGGCCTTTTCTTCAGTCTCTGATCCATCCTGCATTTCTTTTAGATCGACAAATTTGAGGTGAAAAGTTTAGTGTGTGAGACAGTGTCACTATCTTCTTCTAAGGGTCCTGTCTGGCTGTAGGAGGTGGACTTTTCAGTTTCCATTTCTCTATTGTTAGGTATCTCAGCTAAAGTCACCCACATTGAATCCTGGAGGCTTCCCCTATTCAGATCTTTGGGACTTCCTAGAGATCCTCCTGTCCCCCATTCCAGGCAGCACAGTATTCCATTAATTCTCTTGGCTTGCTGGACCTCTTTCCTGTCTTTTCTCCACTTGACCCAGCCTCCTTATTTCTCCTCCTCACAGTTCCCTCCCTTCCTCTGCCTCCTATGACTATTTTTTCCCTTCCAATTGTGATTCAAGCATCCTTGCTTGAGCCTTCATTCTTATTTAATATCTTTGGATCTGTGTGGTGTATCATGGATATTCTGTAGTTTATGGCTAATATCCACTTATCAGTGCATACATACAATGCCTGTCCTTTTGGGTCTGGCTCACCTCATTCAGGATGATATTTTTTAGTTTCATCCATTTACCTGGAAAATTCATGATATCCTTGATTTTAACAGCTCTGTATTATTCTGTAAATTAACCATATATTTTGTATTCATCTTTCGGTTGGAGGACAGCTGGGTTGTTTCTAGCATCTGGTATTATGAATAAAGCTGCTATGAACATAGTCAAGCATGTGTCCCTGGGGTATGGTGGCATCTTTGGGGGATAGAGACATGAGTGATATAGCTGGGTCTTGAGGTGTAACTCTTTTCAACTTTCCAAGGTACTGACAGATTTATTTCTAGAATGGTGGTACACGTTTGTATTGCTACCAGTAATGGAGAGTATTTCTCTTTCTCCACATCCTCACCAGCATTTGCTGTCACCTGAGGTTTTTTTTTTTTTTTTTTTTTTATCTTAGCCATTCTGACTGGTGTAAGGTGGAATCTCAGTTTTGATTTGCATTTTCTTAATGACTAAAAATTTTTACCATTTCTTTAAGCATTTCTCTGCCATTCAAAATTCCTCCATTGAGAATTCTCTATTTAGGTTTGTACCCTATTATTTTTTTCCTTTTTAAAAAATTGGATATTTTCTTTATTTACATTTCAAATATTATCCCGTTTCCTGGTTCCACTGCCCCAGAAACTCCCTATCCCATCGCCCCTCCCCCTGATTCTATGAAGTTGTTTTCTACCCATACACGTACTCCCACCTTCCCCTCCCTGGCATTCTTCTACACTGTGGCATTGAGCCTTCACAGAACCAAGGGCCTCTCTTCCCATTGTACCTTATTTTTCAACTGGGGTCTATCTTGTTGAGTTCTTTATGTATTTTGGATACTAGCCCTCTATTGGATGTACAGTTAGTGAAGATCTTTTCCCAATCTGTAAGTTACTGTTTTGTCCCATTAGACAATGTCCTTTGACTTACAGAACCATTTCAGTTTCATGAGGTCCTATTTATCAATTGTTGTTCTTAGGCCTCAAGCCACTGGTTTTCTGTTCAGAAAATTGTCCCCTGTACCAATGTGTTCAAGACTCTTTCATACTTACTTTTCTATTAGATTTAGTGTATCCAGTGCTTTTGGGGTCCTTGATCCATTTGGATTGAGATTTGTACAGGGTGATAAAGGTGGATTTACTTGCATTCTTCTACATGCAGACACCCATTTAAATCAGTATCATTTGTTGAAAATGCTTTCTTTTTTCCATTATATGGTGTGGCCTCCTTTGGCAGGAATCAAGTGTTCATAGGTGTGTGGGTCTACTTCTGCTTTTTCATTTCTATTGCATTGATCTATCTGTCTGTTTCTGTACCAATGTCATGCATATTTTTGATGTTGTTTTGTTGCATTTTAAAATTGCTTTTGCCATACAGTACAGTTTAAGGTGTGGGATGTTGATTCCTCCAGATATTCTGTAATTCTTCACATTTTGATGGTTTGCTTGTTATTCTGCGTTTTTTGTCTTTCCATTTGAAGTTGAGAATTGTTCTTTCAAGGTCTGTAAAAAAATGTGTTGGAATTTTGATAGGGATTGCACTAAGTCTGTAGTCTGGTTCTGGTAAATGTCCATTTCACTATGTTAATCCTACCAATCCATCAACATGGGAGATCTTTCCATCTTTGGATATCTTCAATTTCTTCAGGATCTTGTTCTTGTCATACAGATCTTTTACTTGCTTGGTTATATGTAATTGTTTTATATGATTTGTGTATATTGTGAAGGGTGCTGTTTTCCTAATTTCTTTCTCTGCCCATTTATCATTTGTATATGGGAAGGCAGTAGCTAATTTTTTTGAGCTAATTTTATACCCAGACACTTTTCTGAGGTATCTGTTGTAGGAGTTCACTGGTAGAATTTTGGGGATTGCTTATGTATACTATCATATCATCCATGAATAATGATACCTTGACTTTTCCTTTCCAGTTTGTATTCCTTTGATCTCTTCTGTTGTCTTATTAGTCTGGCTAGAACTTCAAGAACTACATTGAATAAATGGGGGGGGGGGCAGAGTGGGCAGCCTTGTCTTGTCCTTGATAAAATGGAATTGCTTTAAGTTTCTCTATTTAATTTGATGTTGGCTATTAGTTTGCTTTGTATTGCTTTTCTTATGATTAGGTATGTGTCTTGAATCACTGATCACTGGAAGAGTTTTAACATGAAGGGGTGTTGGATTTTGTCAAAGACTTTTTCAGTATCTAATGAGATGATAATGCAATTTTTTTCTTTTAGGTTTTTTTCATAAGGTGGATTATGTTGATGTATTTTTGTATACTGAACCATCACTGAATCCCTGCAACGAAGCCTATATGATCCGTATGATGTGTTCTTGGAGTCAGTTTGCAAGAAATTTATTGAGTATTTTTGTGTATACATTCATATGTGAATTTGTTCTGAAGTTCTAATTTTTGTTCAGTTTTTGTGTGGTTTAGGTATCAGTGTAACGTGGGCTCATAGACTGAATCAGCAGTGTTATTTTGTGGAATAGTTTGAGAAGTGTTGGTATCAGCTATTCTTTGAAAGTCTGGTAGAATTCTGAACTAACACCATTTGGTCATAGTCTTTTTTTGGTTGTGTGACTTTTAATGCCTCTTCTTCCCTCAGAAGTTATGGAATTTTTTTAGATAATTTACCTGATCTTGATTTAAATTTGGCATTCGATATCTGTCTAGAAATTCTTCCATTTCATTTATATTTTCCAGTTTTGTGGAGTACAGGCTAATAAGTTTAGGTTTCCTCAGTTTCTGTAGTTATGTCTCCTTTTTCAGCTTTGATTTTCTTAATTTTGATACTGTCTCTGTGCCTTTTACTTAGTTTAGTTAAGTGTTTGTCTATCTTGTTGATTTTTCTCAAAGAACTAGCTCTTGGTTTTGTTGATTCTTTGTATTGTTCTCTTTATATTGTTCTCTTTGTTTTTACTTGATTGATTTTAGGCTTTTGAGTATTTCCTCCATTCTACTTCTCTTATGTGCATTTGCTTCTTTTTTGTTTTTGAGCATTCAGGTGTGCTATTAAGTTATGAGCATGACATCACTCCAATTTCTTTATGAATGCATGTAGTGCTATGAAATTTTCTCTTAGAACTGCTTGTGCCACATAAGTTTGGACATGTTTTGCCTTCATTTTTATTGAATCTAGAAGGTCTTCAATATTTGTCTGTCTGTCTTTCTTTCTTTCTTTCTTTCTTTCTTTCTTTCTTTCTTTCTTTCTTTCTTCTTTCTTTCTTGACCAAGTTATCATTGTGTAGAGAGTTGTTCAGTTTCCATGAGTATGTGTCCTTCTGCTATGTCTGTTGGTTTTGAAGTCCAATCTTAATTTGTGGTGATTTGATAAGATGAAAGGGATTGTTTCAAGCTCCTTGTATTTTTGATGCTTGCTTTGTGTCTGATTATATGGTCAATTTTGGAGAAGGTTCCATGAGGTACGGAGAAGAAGGTATATTCTTTTGTTTGAAATGTTCTGAAGATATCTGTTAAATCCATGTGGTTCATAATTTCTGTTAGTTTCATTGTGTCTATGTTTAGTTTCTGATTCAATTAACTGTCCTTTGGTGAGAATGGTATATCTAAATCTACAATTATTGTGTGAGGTTTAATCTGTGTTTTGAACTTTAGTAAAGATTCCGTTATGAATGTGGGTGCCCTTGCATTTAGGGCATAGATGTTCAATATTGAGACTTCATCTTGGTGGAGTTTTCTTTTGATGAGTATGAAGTATCTTTCCCCATCTTTTTTGTTCTCAATCTCCTCCCTCTCCCTCTCCCTCTCCCTCTCCCCCTCCCCCTCCCCCTCTCCTCCCTCTCCTCCCTCTCCTCCCTCTCCTCCCTCTCTTCTCTCTCCTCCCTCTCCTCCCTCTCCCCCTCTCCCCCCTCTCCCCCTCCCCTCCCTCTCCCTCTCCCTCTCCCTCTCCCTCTCCCTCTCCCTCTCCCTCTCCCTCTCCCCCTCCCCCTCCCCTTCCCCCCTCCTTCTCTCTCCTCCCCCTCTCCTCCCCCTCTCCTCCCCTTCTCCTCCCCCTCTCCTCCCCCTCCCCTCTCCCTCTCCCTCTCCTCCCTCTCCCTCTCCCTCTCCCTCTCCCCCTTCCCTCCCCCTCTCCCTCCCCTCTCTCTCCCTTTATCTCTCTTTCTCTCTTTCTTTCTTTGTTTCTTTGATTGTCTCTCTCACCCCATTTCTTTCTTTGTATTTATCTCCCTCTTTCAGTCCCTCTCTCCTTCTCTACTTTCCTCCCTTCTTCTCTGTCTTGATCCATTTGAAACTATACTGGGAAGAGATTATGCTGTATGAATATTCAACTCCCAATTCAAAGGTGCCTACACCCTGATCTTCCTCTTCCAAGTCTCTAGAACTCTGAGAAGTAAAAATTGTTTTATAAGTCATCCTGTCTTAAATAATATGTTAAACACATAAGACAGAGAGAGAGAGAGAGAGAGAGAGAGAGAGAGAGAGAGACAGAGACAGAGAGAGAGAGAGAGACAGAGAGAGACAGAGAGAGGATAAAATACATCATGGAATTTTTGAGCATGTTAAGTGCCTAGCT
This sequence comes from Arvicanthis niloticus, assembly GCF_011762505.2. Taxonomy (NCBI): domain Eukaryota; kingdom Metazoa; phylum Chordata; class Mammalia; order Rodentia; family Muridae; genus Arvicanthis; species Arvicanthis niloticus. Next base: position 67,551,637 of record NC_047672.1, read on the forward strand.
GAGGTTGGTAATTAAGGGTTACTAAGGGTTTATTTTCATTGTTAACATTTAAAAAGTGAAATTATTTATTTTATAGTATTAATAAATAAAATTTCCTTCATGTTGAGTTAGCAATATGTCCAGTTATTTATAACAGAGATCTTTTTTGTTATTCTGGAGGTTATATTTCTGAAGGTAATTGTTGTTTACCTGTTTAATAGGAAAAATATATTTGTAATGTTAGATTTCTTTCTATTACCTTGAAAAGAAATAAGGGTATGTTTGATGCTATTATCCTCTGAAGAAATTTTAAAAATATTTTCACACAGATAAACTTGTCTGTACTCACAAACTATGTTTAATCTTTAAATCCATATAAAATTAATGTGGAATACATATATTCTAATAGGAATATAATGTATATTATGAAATATGATTTATATCTTATAATATAAAAACACAGTACTTACAACTAGATTATATTTTAGTTTGTAAAATACTATACATACTGGTCATAACCTTAAGGTAAAAAAAGTTCTCAAAGAAACTTTGAAGCATTTTCTCTGTTTGCATAAAAACATCACCACCAACACAGTATTACACTTTTCAATATTATCGATGAATTGTGTATATTTTATAGAAATAGATGTTTGTTAGAAGTCTATAAAATTTCATTGATAGGCATAGCTCCCAGTTGAGGGATGTGCCCACCACTCAAAATATTAAACCCAGAAATTTTATTATCCAAAGGTAAGACAGAGACAAAATATTAAACACAGACTGAAGGGTTGGCCACCCTGAGACTGCCTCATCTAGGGATTCATCCCATCTGCAGACACCAAACTCACACTACTACTAATACCAAAATGTCACTTGCTGACATAAGCCTTACATCATTGTTTTTTGAGACATTATAGTTATACCAGCACCTGATCAATAGAGATACAGATATTCACAGCCAACCATAGGACTGACCCTGGGGACTACAATGGAAGAGCTACAGGAAGGACTGAAGTAGCTGAAGGAGATTGCAATTCTATAAGAAGAACAATATTAACTAACTAGATGACCCAGAGCTGCCAGGGACTAAACTACCAACCAAAGAGTATACACATGGATGGAGCCAGGTCTCCAGATATAGATGTAGTAGAACAATTCAGTCAGAAGGTGAGAGAATCCTGTTTGAATCAATAAGCTTGGAAAGGAACCAAAATAGCTGAGTTGAACAAACCAGCCACAGTTCAGAAAGAGCTAGAAAAGGTGAATTTATTCAGCAAGAATCCTCTGAAAGGCCAATTACATTTGCTAAATTAAAGTTACAGAGTAGAATACATGGTTCCAATACTTTCACTAGGCTGAAGTCATATTTTTAGATAGTTGTAATAGTTTCCTTTAAAAGCCCAAAACACAAAATTTAACATTATTTTAATTATTAGAAAAAAGATCAAGTCAACATCAAGAGAAAAGGAGATAATGAATGTGACCTTCATTATTTTAAAATAAGTTATTATATTGTCCCAATAGTAAAGGTATATGCAAATATTAATAGTTATATACTTATATCATGGTGAAGGTTATCCAATTAATTGGTCACAATTAAAGTAAAATATTAAGACAAAGTATTATATGATAATGAACCAATCTTCATTTCTGTATATTTTTGTTTTAATTAATTATATTTAAGTATAATTACATAATTATATTAATTATATTTAATAATGGAAAACAATGGTTTGAAATTTTTAGCTTTAGAATCATGCTCTTTAGGTTAATCAACTTGAGCTTAATGTTTTTTTTTTTAATGATTAAATTAATGAGTCAAACTTTGGTATAAAGTTTTTCTACAAAGCCTATAACCTGATAGTGCTTCCTGGAATCTATCAGTATACAAATATCTTAAATTGACTTTGGAAAATATCTTATATTTTTCTAAGTCTCGTATAAAGTAAATGTGAGTCTACAGTAATATTTCCCTCTATTATTCTAAAATAATAATATAACATATATTCAGCATATGTTCTAAATCAGAACATTTTTATAAAACTATTTATGTATTTTAAATAATAGTAAATTATTTTTAAGTATGTTAAATAAACTTTCAGTATTTATAACTTTATAATTCTGAAAAGCTTTAATCACCATATTCTAGGGATTTACTGATATTATTTATTTGGTTTTTTAGAATCTTCCAAAGTATTCCAGTTGTGTTTTTTAATGAGTATAAACAGGATGGGAACCAGAATCACTTAGTAGAAGAAATCTAGACATGGCTACTAGGTTAGCCTCTGGAAATGGCTAGATCAGGGAAATGGACCCATCTTAACTCTGAGTGCATCATTCCATGAATTGATATCCTTGAGTAAAATAAGGGGAAAGTAAGATGACTACTCACATTCATCACTCTCTGTTTTTACATGGTGAATGAAATGTGATAAGCTGCCTCAAGCTCTCGGGCTTGTGCTGCCATGACTTCCCAGAACAATGGCCTGTACTCTTGAACTCTGAGCAAATTAAACCTTTTCTTCTGTAGTCACCCTTCCTTCAACATTTTTATCACAACAATGAAACAATAACTGATGAAAATAGTACAAGGAGTAGGATGATTGTCTTGATAAGCCTATGTGATTGTTAAAGTTTTAGAACTGGTTTTCTGGAATGTGTAAGTGTTTGAAACTTTGGACTAGAGAATCTCTTGAATGTTATAACCAGAACTTAATGAGCCCTTCTATTAAGAACTTAGAAGATAAGTAAGCCAAGAAAATAATGCAAACAATGGAGGTAAGGACTGCAATGAGAGTTAGGCTAGATTCAACTTATGGATTATTATTCCATATCTTCCTGCATTTTATTTTTTATGTCCCAAGGACTTTACTGGGGATGAACTTGAAAGCAATGGGGTAACACATTTGGATGTGGGAATTTCATGGCAGGATAGAATTCATTCATGCTGCGGCATGATTGCTGTTCATTATTCTTTCTCAGCCTTATGGTGTTAAAGAGCAATAATGCAGAAGAAAGATACAAAATGTGTGCAGCTTGTTGAGGATAAGAGCTTTATAGCACATTTAACTTTAAAATCAAGACATATGCTAAAAGAGGTTCTACCTATTATAGAGATAACCCCTGCTATGTGCTGAAATCATAGGAAGATGACCTGAGGCCAAGAACACATGCATCAAACTCTACAATTTGTAAAACTTAAATATATTAGGAAGGAGAGAACCTAAACTGACAATGTCACTGAAGCCGTTCCATGCTCCTGGAAACACATCTGCTTATGGAAAAGTTTTTCTTTCTTTCTTTTTTTAAATGATTTTCAAACATTATTTACTTTTATCAAGATGATACATACAATGGCCACTGAAAATAAAAATAGGAATATTTGTTGAATACAATTTCACATGAGTAAGTTTATTAACTGCTAATGAAAATGAAAATGTTTATAGGATTCTCAAGGAAGGTTTCTCTTTTAATCTTAAATGATTATTATCAAGGATATTGTCTTTGGGGTTAAAAAACTCTCTTACAATGTCTTTGCTTTTTTTTATTTGAAAGTTTCTGACGATTTCATTTATAAGTACTGTTTTTACATCATTCTTTCTCCTTCTACCACTTTCAACTCCTCCCATCTCCCTACCACCACTATTCAAATTAATGACCTTTTTTTTAATTGGATATTTTATTTACATTTCAGATGTAATCTCCTCCCCCCCCCAGGAACCCCTATCCCATCCCCCATCCTCCTGCTTCTATGAGTATATGCCCCCACGCACTCTCCCACTCCCACCTCCCCACCCACTATTTCCCCCACACTGGGGCATCCAGCCTTCACTGGACCAAGGACTTCCTCACCCACCTATGCCTGACACTGTCATCCTCCCCTACCTATACAGCTGGGGCCATAGGTCCCTCTCTATGTGCTCCCAGTCTGGTGGTTTAGACTCTGGGAGCTCTGGTTGGTTGGTATTGTTGCTCTCCTCATGGAGTGGCAAACCCTTTGAGCTCCTTCAGTCTTCTCTCTCACTTCTCCATTGGGAACCCCATGATCAGCTCATTGGTTAGCTGTAAGCATCTGCCTCTGTATATTTCAGGCTCTAGCAGACCTCTAAGGAGACAGCTATATCAGGCTTCTGTCAGCATGCACTTCCTGGCATCCACATCAAAGGTTAGCATACAGAGGCAGCCACAACTGTGATCCAAGGGTTCATCCTAATTAGGCAACAGAATCTGGCGGTACCATCTACCTGGCACTGGTTTTCAGGGATGAGAGGTAGAAGATTGAGAGGGTGGTGTGGCCAAAGGACATTTGCAGACCAAAGAAAGCTGGAGTCACGGTATATTTTCTGCACAAGAAAAATATTGTCTGTTTTGGATGACAGAGTTGAAAAGGTGGGGTTCCTCAGCCCTTGAAAGTCTAGAGGATTCTATCATAGGCCTCATGAAACTGCTGGATTTGATATTGGTCATGCTGACTTGAGGTCTTGCTTCAGGTTAATCACTCTTTTTAAGCCTCCAGTCTTTACTTTTGGAATGGAAATGTTTATCTTGTGTCATTGTTGATTGGAAGTTATCTCTCTTGTTTTATGGAAACACACAGTCAAGAGACTGCCTATGTCTCAAAAAGGCCCAGAATTCACACTTTAAAATGGTGTCATAACTACCAACTACTATGAAGTATTTTGAGGTTTGACTGAATGCATTTTTCATTATAAAACGTCCCTAAACATATGGAGACAAGGGAAGTGGGATTATGGTTTTAAACTAGTATGTTCAGATGTCCCATTGATAAGGTTTGTTGTGATTTTGAACAATGACTGTCAGCTTGACAGGACCTAGTATATAAGCCTCTATCAGGCTTCTGAAGAGTTATTTAGACTCAGTAAATTGAATGGGAAGATACCTCTTAAATGCAGGTGTCACCATTCCATAAGGTCCTAGACTGAAGAAAAAGCAGAAAGTGAGCAGAATACTAATAATTCATTTTTTTCTTAGAATCTTATTTTTTTAAACTCACTATGTAGGTCTAATTAACTTGAAACTCACTGGCTTTGAACTCACAGAGTTCATGTTGCTCCCACAGCATGAGGATTATAGGTCTGTCTGTACCACTACAACTGGCTTTTCCTGTAGTTTAATTGCAGAGGCAATGTGACCATAAGTTCCTGAAGCTATGGCTTTTCTGCCATAATGGACTATACTCTTGAACTGTGAACTAAAATAAACTTTACCGTATTGAAGTTGCTTTTGTCATGCAAGCTATTAGAACAATGAGACAATTAACACCTCAGTGTTGTAAATAGTTACCTGTATTTTCCACGAGAAATCTGAGACATTATGTAATTTTAATGGCATGTTTTCAATCATAAATGTTAGACATTACTCAAAGACTCAACCTGTACAATATCCTTTTGGGGTTATAAAATATTGAAAAAACATATTTAAAGAATATACTCTTTATGTCTTGATGATAGAGTGAGAAAAATTAAGTATATAAATCTTTAGTGTCTTCTGTAAACTTATGGTCTCACTATATTCTGCATCATACATTTTCTTTTGTATTGGAAATAGATTTCTCCTATATAATGCATTCCAAATCCAGCTTGCTCTCCATGCACTCCTCCTAGCTTTCAACCACCTCCCTTCTTCCCTGGATCCACATCTTCATTGTTTCTTTTTTAGAAAAGAGCAGGTTTCCAAAAGATGACAGCCAAGCAGAACAAAACAAGATACAATAAGACACGGCAAAAGTCCTCATATTAAATCTGGACAAGACAAGCCAATAAGAAGAAAAGATTCTCAAGAACAGGCCAAGAGTCAGATATATACCTGCTCCCACTGTTAGGAATCCCACCCAAACACTGAGCCAACAGCCACTATATATATCCAGAGGACCTTGTGTAGACCCTTGCAGGCTGTGCTTGCTGCTTCCTAGCCCATGTGAGTCCTGTTTAGTTGATTTGGTGGCCATATTCTCCTGGTGTCCTCTGTCTTCTCTGATTCTTTCAGTCCTTTCTCCCACTTCCCTACAGACTCCCTCAATCTCCAAGGGGGCAAAACACCAGGGAGACCTCCAATTTAGGATCTTTCTTCTCATAATGTCTGGCTATGGGTGTCTGTACCTACTCTTATCTGCTGCTGGAGGAAGCCTCTCTGATGATGACTGGACAAGGCACCATTCTATGAGTATAGCAGAACATCATTAAGAATAATTTTATTGAGTTTGTATTAAAGATTAGTAGTGTTTAATCTTATGCTAGGCCTCTGGGCTATCCCATCTTCAGTTTCTGGGATAACACATGCATCCTACCACCTCTGGCTGTATGTGGGTTCTGGGATTCCAAACTCAGATCCTTGGGTTTGAGAAGCAATCACTTTGCCTGCTACACAACTTTTCTGGCTCCAAAAATTAACTTTTATAACACTAAATATGTTATAAAAATAGGTAAATTAAATTATAAAAGCAGTATAAATTAAAGGTAAAACATGTTATGTACCAATGATAATCTGTGAAATAATTTAGTATCATACTGGTACAGTTACAGGAATAAAGGTTTTCATCATTATTTTTATTTCTAGAAAATAAATTCCAAGTACTAAAGTAAATCCCTGTAGATGACAGTATACAGTGAAGGTGTCATATTACTGTCATTTGGGGAGACATAAACAAATGAATAACTTCCTATCCTCCACCTATTAGGGAATTTTTCATTCTACAGACCTAGCTATCACTACAGAGTCTGTTCATTAGTTGCCATTGATGCCAGACCAGTTATACTCTGCTCCAAATTGGCATCATGCTAATGTAGTAATAAGAACATACTACTACAGAATGCAAATTTTGTTACCTATATCTAATTCATTAACAAATTTGAAAGAATAATAATCATTCCCAGGCATTTTATATATCACTGCATGTAATCCATACATGCTCATTATCTTAGTTGAAGCTTTATAGCTGTGAACAGATACCATGACCAAGACAACTCTTAAAAGGATAGTATTTAATTGGAATTGCTTACAGGTTTAAAGGTTCAGTCTATTATCATCAAGATGGGAACTTGGCAACATCCAGGCAGGTATGACCCAGGAGGAGCTAAGAGTTCTACATCTTGATCTGAAGGCCACTAGGAGAAGACTGGCTTTTCTGCACTGGGCAGAGCTTCAAATCCCACCCCCACAGTGGCACACTTCCTCCAACAAGGCCATACCTCCTAACAGTACCACCCTCTATGGGCCATGCACATTCAAAGCACCCCACTTATTAAACCACTTTGCTGTATCTCCAGATACAGTTAAAGTGTAGCAAGATATATTTACTGTCACATTTTAAATTATGAAACCAATGAGGGAAAAACAGGCAGTCATTTAAAATACTATCTTCAAAAACAAAAACCAGAAATGGAAACAACTCTCATGAAATGCAGGATGCTTGTCATTTGGGAGTAAAACATGATAAAAAATATTGAAGAGATAGGAAAATAATGATGCATGAAATATGGACTAATCTGAGACTTCACTCTCTGTACAATGTGAGATGAGAATTAAGTTCTAGGAAAAGAGAACACTGAACAAAGATCTAGGCCTGCATAGAGAGTGTGAACAGTAATGTAAATCGAAGCAATAATAAACTGAATAAACTGAATAACTGAATAAAGTGATCATGTTACAGCTTAGAAGATGGAAGAGACAGTAGTTTATAGAAAGGAGATAACATAATGTTATTCTTCATAAAAGCTTGGTTAGGAGATGGGGACCTGTAGAGAAACCTCAGATTTTAGGTATATAAAAACTTTAGGCAGAACTAGCTGCCTATATTATATATGAACAGTGTAGTGGGTATACAGGGGGATGGGGTGGAAAGAGACCTTTCAGCCTCAGCTGGCAAAAGAAACATAGAATCAATCTTGTGTATGCATACATGTGTGCATGAGTGAATGTGTACATGAGCATGTGAGCAAGTGATGGAGAAAGGGCTGGAAGCAGATGGGGGAGACAGAATGGGGAGAGCCAGTCTAGTTACTAGGAGACAAAAAGAGGTAGAGGATCTTTGTGAGAATTAAGACAGCCTGTCCTGATATATGGCCCCAAGGTCCCTTCCTTTGCAGATACATGGCTGGTTTGTGGCCTAGATAATTTGGTATGACATTTCCGCTGAAAACCATGAGTTAGAAACCACCTTTGTTCCTGAGGTTGGAAGAGAAGGCTTTCTCTCCCTTCAAGGTCCCATTCTGCTTGTCTAAGGCCATGATGTTCTTCTAGAATTTTGAAATGAAGGATTTTCCCCTCTTCTCAGTGCCCCTGTCATGCTACATATGCGTATGATGGCTGTCCCCCCAAGGACACTCATCTTTGAGTCTGAAAGACTCCTGCTTTGCTATAGGGCTCTTATAGGAAGGCTCATCCGAAGGGTAACTTCTCTCAGTGCTCATGTCCACAAACTTTCTGAGTTCCCCTTTAGATAACAACAGTTGAATTGGGAACTTGTACTTGTTACTTTAGTCTCCCACAGATTAAATCTCCCTCTCTCAAGATGAAAAGATGATTTATACAAGGAATAAGTTTGATTGCAGTTTGTGTTAGTATGTGTGCAACATAGAAGTACAGAAATCATCTAGAACAAACTGGCATGGCTAATATTATGCAGGACTAAATATGAGCTACTAGAGTTCTCTCTCTCTCTCTCTCTCTCTCTCTCTCTCTCTCTCTCTCTCTCTCTCTCTCTCTCTCTCTCGATGGTCTTTTTCCAAAGCTCTGAAGCTTATGATGTGGACCAGGTTGGCTTTGAACTCACAGAGATTGGCCTGGCTATACCTCTCTAATGCTGGGATTAAAAGTGTATGCCATTGCACCCAGCACAAAGAACACTTTACTATGTTTTTCCCAAATGTTGAAGCTCACAGATCAAATCCAGCCTGTCTCCCCAACTCAGGTAGAGAAATTCGACTACAGTAAAAACTGGCTCATCATAATAAAAGACCAGAGTCCTGATAGGGGGCAGCATTGAATACAAATTAGGTCAAAGAACATTTTTATTAAATTGTTTCCTCATTGGCAATGGGGCAATTACATAAATCTAACTGCTGTAAAAGGAGAATGTGATTAGTATGTGATTGGTGTGATGGGAGCAGTGTCAGACTGGGTGAGCTTCAGGAACAAAGCCCAACCTTCCTTTAGCAGTTCTGTGAAAAGCCTAAGGGGCTGAGTGAGGGACTGCGGGCATACAAATGTCTTAAAGCCAACAAAGGACTAAGCTCCACTGGACATGCTCTCTTCAGGCCTGAGCTTGTGCAGCCTAGTTCATATTCCATGTGTTTGCTTTGCTTCATTTAAATCTAACAAGTGTTTCTTTTAAGTCAAACCCCAAGTAAGCCTATTTCCTCAGGGTGACATTCAGACAACAGAAAATTAACACGTTTTTCTTAATTTTATAGTGTTTTGTCTTCTCAATTATCTACCTGTTCTTTGTTTTTAGTTTCAAATGATCAATAAACTATGGAACTAGACTGCATTATATATTCTTCATGTCAGTGGTAAGGATAGAGAGATAGGCAGCTACCTGCTCTCACTCCCAGCAGCCTAAGAAACACCCCTAAACTTTTAGGGACCTAGACTTATGTCAAGATGAAATTCATGGATTTAATCTGGAAAAGCATTTCACATCTAGCCAGTATAATGAAACAGAGTCAGAGGCTTGAACATAAAGGCTAAGAGTAAGAAAAACAAGGCTCAGAAGGAAGCAGACTGTGGATGAGTTATTCTTGAGAGAACAGTAGAAAGTAGAGTGTACCCAAGTGTGAGCAGTCTAATAAGTGGATATTAGCAAAAAAGTCCAGAATACCCAAGATACAATTCACAGAACTTAAGAAGGTTAACAAGCTGGAGGGCCCAAGTGAGGGTGCCTCATTCCCACTTGGGAGGGAGATGAAAGCAATCACAGGCGAGGAGGAATGAGGGAGGGAGGGACCTGGTTAGGAAAGGGGATAGAGAGGTAAAGAAGGGAACATGATCAGGTATTGAGGGGTGGGGGGACAGTACTGAGGCTCTGAAGGACAGTAGAAAGAACAGAAGCAGGCAACTTCTGGAGGTAGGGGGTGGGGGGATTCTCTAGAATGTACCAGAGACCTGAAAGGTGAGTCTCTCAGGACTCAAAGAGAAGGACCTTAGATAAGATGCCCTACCAAGGGGAGAGGGAACTTTTAGAGTCCACCTCCAGTAGACAGGGCATCAAGTGCAGAGGTGGAGTTGCCATCCCACAGCCAATAACTCTGACCTAGAATTGTTCCTGTCTAAAATAAGTGCAGGAACAAAAATGGAGAAGAGATTGAGGAGGAGGTCTAGTGACAGGCCCAAATTGGGATCCAGCTCAGAGGCAGGCCAGACATTATTACTGGTGCTACGGTGTGATTACAAACAGGGACCTATCATGACTGCCCTCCGAAAGACCCAACAAACAGCTGAAAGAGTCAAATGCAGGTATTTACACCCAAACAAAGGACAGAAGCTGCTGACCCCTGTGGTTGAATTAGGGAAAAGCTGGAAGAAGCTAAAGAGGAGGGCGATCTTATAGGAAGACCAGCAGTCTCACCTACCCTGGACCCCGAGATCTTTCAGACACTGGATCAGCATACACCAGCTGATATGAGGCCCCCAACACATACACAACAGAGGGCTTCTGGATCTGGACTCAGTCAGAGAATATGCACCTAACCCTCAAGAGATCTGAGGCCCCAGAGAGTGGGGAGGTCTTCTGGTAGGGTGGGGGTTGGGGGTGGGGACATCCTCTTGGCGATGGGGGTTAGGGTAGGAAGGAGGTATGAGAAGTGGAACAGTCAGAGGGTGAACTAGGAGGGAAATAAAGTCTGAACTGTATAAAAAAGATTAAATAATAAAAAAAAATGTAGATAAGCACCCCTTCCACCTCTCTGTCTCTCAGTATCGAAAAGATAACTGATGTATCCATAGAGTGGAACGAGGAAATTGGGGTATAGCCTTCCTGTAAGTGGGCTTTCTGAGAAGATTTCTAGAACATTTCAGATTTTCAGCTGGTGAAGGAGAAAGGCCTTAAGCATTTGGTAATTTCTCTGAAATTCTTAAGTCTTCTGTCACCAAGAGGTTTCAACCAGATTCCTTAAGTGAGGGGCACCTCATGACCCCTCATTGTTGTCTACTTTTTTCTCCACTCTTTAGGAGTATTATCAGCAGACAACTCAACAGAGGCAAGCATTGCTCCAGTGAACCTCTTGGCTGGTGGCTGCTGCTCCTGAATGCTTCTCCAGGTCACAGGTGTTCAACAGGAAGGAGATTTTCCCACGAAGCACACAACACATGGAAACTGAACACAGGCAAACTAGTTATTCTTTAGGCAAGTATCTTTGTCTCCTCAGATCCATCTAGATTTACAGCTCAATTTACTGGTGTACTTGGTTGGAGTTAATAAGAATACTATAGAATTTTGAATAGGCAAAAATTAACATGAAAGTATATCAGGGAAATTTTCCCTTTTACTTTTCTTTGAGAAATGAAAAATGAGACTAAATATTTGTGTGTGATTTTCAAACATCCAAACTAGAAACTTTTGGTTTTTGAGCTAATCTTACTACAGCCAAAGTAACTCTTGCTGGCCAAAGGCTTTATTTATTTATGTATCGATTGAGTCACTGTCTCCTGTTCATGCTACCTTCCAACTCCACATGTAGTCAAGTCTTGCATTAAACTTCTGATCCTTCTGTTCATCTTCCAAAGATCTAAGATTACCAGAACAAAATTGCAGGCCTGTTTAAGGTCAAATTGATTATAAACTATTTAGACAAAAACTCGGTGTTGGATCAAAAACAATGAGAAAAACTTAATTAAAACTAACAAAGTTCTCAAAGAGTAAACATGACCAGGAGAAGAAATATTAAAATTCTTGCTAGAAACCACTAACTAGGAGTTATTACACAAAAGTAGGCAAATATTATTACAGGCCACCATGGAGTAACCTACAATGTTATTGGGATTTAGGAAGTGGAAAGGGACCCTCAGTATCAACATATTATGTCAGTTATCAACTTTCATATCTCAGATAAGCTTAACAATGGTTACATTTTAAAATATTACATAATTTAAAATTAAGTGTATTTTAAAAGACTGAACCTTTTATAATTCGGCTTCCAGTTCTCCTCTCATTTTGCAAATGGGCTTACTATTTTGATCCCTGTTAAAGTTCTAGTTTCTTACATTTGAGAGTTTAATGAATATAGTTTGATATTATAAGAGTTTTAGCTTTGTGCATTTTAATAAAATAATAACTTCAAAGTTATTTTTTTGTTTTTACTATTTTTTGTTTTTACTACTATGAATTTTACTATCATCCAAAGACACACACACACACACACACACACACACGCATGATAGTTTATGTCTATAAGCCTAGCAATCAGGAGGATAAGGCAGGACTGTGATACCTAGGATACAAAGTGAGACTTTGTCTCAACACACACTACCCTCTCATTCTTAATGCTACTTTAAAATAGTGGAAAAAGCTTATCTCACAAAGCAGTGAGCATTTAGAGAAAGCATCATTTATCTGGGACTTTAAGCATATTACATATATTTTGTAAACAAGTATCAAGTGAATTATGTAAGCCTTTCCAAGGTTAATTTTTAAATAATTGCACGTGTGCTGGTAATCCCTAGAGGTAAGCACACATCTGCTTTGGTTCCGTTTTCATTTTGTTACTTTTATTTTAATAAGTGCATATAAGAGATGAGATAAGGGCATTTTAAACTGGAGGCTATTCAATTGACATTGAGTAGGCTGGTAAAATATATATTCCCAGAGAATCATACACAGAAAGGTTATTCAAACGTCTAAGGCTATGCAAAAGATATTTTCATAGTCTCAATAGGAAAGAAGAGGAAGAGAAAAGGAGAGGGAGAAAGAATTTCCTGTGGACAGTAGTTTGAATTGTTATTTTCATACACAAATGTTTTACAATAATTGAGAGTAATGTGAAACTCCCACATCAGCAGCCCAGTGTTCTGTGTTTCCTGAAGCCATTGGAAGCACAACCATAAACAGCCTTTCACCTCTCTCCTGGCCAGCTTCCACTTGGAGACACAGACAGGTATTCATCAGCCGCTGGAAATGCTAAACAGCAAACCTGCTTGGCAGACACTCACATTCCACTCTTATTGTTTCTTGAAGAGCTGGATCTTGATTTTTAAAGTCATATTTGTGGCTAGAAGAACCTGATCTATACCATGCAGAACTGTTTATTCTTGTCCCTACCGAGTATCATTTTATGGTAAAACTTTATGTTCAAAATGTCAAACATTTCATTTTCATAAGACTTTTATGTTTGTGAGTTTAAAAACGATTCCCTTCTTATTTGGCAAGAACATTTGAAATTGGAGGTTTTGGAAAGAAAACAAATGTTTTCCAAAGAAAAGAGTTAGGATATTCATTCTAACCATACATTAAAAACATATATCTGTTAAAAGTATGATATGTGAAATCAAGAACACAGTGCTATGCAGTGTGCTTGTAGTTTTAAATATATATATATTATTCAGCAATGCCGGAAACAATAAAGTTAATTTTATGCAGGAAAACTTTTAAATTAAATTTAAGATGAATAAAAATATTTTAACAATATTTTTCTTGGCTTTTTGCAATACACTGTAAAACAAGGTAAGTTAAATATTTTGAAACCATGTATCATCTTATACTATTTACTCAGAAAATGTTATTGAGAGAAGACTGAGCAGTTAGTTCCTTTGCAGAAGACCTGGGTTCAGTTTTCAGCACTCACATGTGGCAGCTCTCAGCTGTAATTTCACTTCCAGGAGATCTATACATGGTCACTGCACATCGGTGGTGTATGTACATACACTCAGGCACATTCACATGCACATGTAACATAAACAACGTGTGCACATGTAACACATATATGTTTCTAAAACTATTTAAAAGGAAAATGTAACTGAAGTTAGAGGTTTCTTCAAAGTTTCCTTCCTGGTACTTTAGAGGAAATGATTTATGTCATGTATTCATCTCCACACAACCTTCTTAGATATCTACCTAGGCTTAAGATCTAAGTCTGGTGTCCCTTTCTAGGGTCAACATTTTGAAGACACTGGAACAACTAGTTCTGATTGAATCTTACCCTCTTAGAACATGTTTCTTATGTTTCCTCACTTTCTTGGCTTTGATTCTTCCATTCCTCTCCAAGCTTTTTTATTTTACAAGTGTTAGGAGGCCATTTTATGTGGTAAGGAACCACTAAATTTCAGCAGGCATTTTTTTTTTTTTAAAGCCAAACTCATCTCAGTCATTCTACAGTGCTTGGAAATGTTATTGCCTCAAATCAAATTAGTTCAGAGATGTTTTGACATTGGAGGTCATTTGAAATGTTCCAGGTTTCAAACCCTCACCACAAACAAATAGTTGCTAAAAATTAAGTGAAGCAATAAAAGAATATGAAACAAATGTAAAAATCATCCAATGAACATGTGACATCATCTACTCTTTCTGCTGAATTAACTAGTCAACTGAGGCTTAAGCACTGAGTTTCCCGCTCTTTGGGAATACCAATAAATACTTTATTTAAAATGAAGTAGATTGGCACCATAGTTTGGTCACAGACATCTATGTAGTGCATTTGGAAGAGCTCTTAAGATAGACTTTCCATAGCTGTGCTTCTTAGTTTCTTGTCAACTTGCTAGAATCATCTAGGGAAAGGGAATTCACTTGAGAAAAATGCCTTTATTACATGGGTCTGAGTAGGCTAGTCTGTAGGACATTTTACTGATTAATGATTTATATGGGTAAACCCAGCCTATTGTGGCTATGGGAGCCCTGGGCTAGTGGTCCTGGGATTTATAATAATTCTGGTCAGGGAAGACATTAGTCAGTGATCAAGTTTCTGTCATGGCTTCTGCTTCAATTCCTGCCTTCAGCTTGGGTTTTGTCTTGGTTTCACCAGATCTTGCTTTCTAACCTGTAATCCAAATAAAACCTTTTCTCTCTAAGTGGCTTTTTGTCATGTTGTCTTATTATAACAACAGAAACAAAGCTAGGGCAGTAGACAATATTCAGATAATCGGGATTTAGTGAATTAGGTAGACTATTTTCATATCTGGGATTTGCATTTTCCCTCCACATTTCTTCATGGCCAGTTTCTTTGCTTCTGCTCTTACGTATGTTTGTAGCAAAATTTTGACCCCAAAAGACAAACAAATCGTGTTAAAATGTGAAAGAGTGAATTTGAGCAGACAGTTATTTACATATGCTGCATGGCAAACTGTAAGTGGCTTGGGTTCTGCCATTGGAATGTGAAGTGATAAGGTTCACAAAGGTGAGAAAAAGATATTTGATTGGCTGAAGTGGAAACATTGTCTCACTGCCTGCTTTTAAGAAATTCATGATAAATTTTATTTTTCAGCATATGATGAACATTTACTAAATCTGGGCCTTCCTTCTATTTGTAACTTCAGTGACTGAGTTAGTCTACTCTGACATGGCCTTCAAATTAACTACTTTAACACCTATCTCATAGAATCAACTGGCCTCTCTTGGTCTGTGCCTTTAATGAGACAGCTCATCATTAATGGAATATAGAACACAGCATGCTCCTCAACTCTTAGCCAAGAAGTAAAAGTTAGAAGGATAAAGTCAGCATGCTCATTATCCTTTTAGGAACATGTTCTATGACCTCCCCACTGGATTTTTCCTCTTGAAAGCTTCACTAGATCTCCATAGCACCATTAGCCACAATCCAAGGCAGTGCAGTTGGGCTATTGTGGGACATTCTGAATATAAAGCATGTCCTTTCTCACCCTCCCCTTACACAGGGCATGCTTTGAAAATTACTGTGTAAGGACAAATGCGATTTTGTGGTTTTGGTTGGAAAAAGTAAGTCCCCTAAGAAGTGATTTGTTAAATGGTTAGAAATAAAAATACCCCAAATAAAAGTCCTCTTAAGTTTTTCTAATTTTTGATATTATAAATGCCATGGAAATAAATTTAGCTAAAGTCTATCATTAGAAACAAAGAAATTGTATTGGAGACATACAATAATATTTAGGGGACTTTGCTCAAAATTCATGCATTCAAATTTTTATTGGAATTAGGAATCAAAAATATGAGTTAATTTGGGCTATACTAAAGTTCTTTCCAACAGCATCTAGTTTGGAGTATTTTTCTATAGATCTATCGATATACATGTATACTTATGGGGTATGCATGTAGGTGTAAACTTTCTAAGTTTTACACACACACACACACCCCAATACCAACCTTACCTATCCTTTTTGTGTTTGAAATCCAGGCAGGTGGGAAAGCACTGAAGTAATTACAATTTCAAAGAATGTTGGTAAATTTCTGAGACAGAATTAAGGAGTTCAATGTGTGCAATAAACACAAATGTATACATAAATATATGTGGAAGCCTGCAAACTAAAACATTATTATTGTCATTATCTTATAATATGATCTCCTCTGTATTATAAATTGACTGAATGGGAAACTTGTTTCCAGCAATTAACTCCCATGAGAAAAACTAACTGTTTAAAGGGACTCTGGACAGCATGACCATGGAGAACATGGCTCTGGCAGGCGTTGCTCTTGTCCCCGATTTGCTCTGCCATGCTAAAAACTGTTGAGCTCACTGCTAAAGATAGTCACAAAGGTTTAGTTCTTACTTGGCAACTTCCTCCTTCTGAGGCTGAGTACTAAGGTCCAGCTATCCCAGCCCCTTTAGCTCACCTAATTAACATGCCCAATTCAAATTAAACACATCCTAACTCATGGTTTCAATTATACATTTATAAGCCGCTATTTGCCTATGTACCATGTCTGTCTCCTCTTTATCCAGAGGTTATCCTTTGTCCCACTCTGGGACAAATCCTCTGTATCTCACCCACGTGCGCCCTTTCTCTCCTTTCCTTTGTTCCCTTCCCCTTCTCCCTCTTCTTCTTTCTCTGTCTTTGTCCCTTATCTCTGCTCTCTATCCCCGTTGGACAAATAAACCTCCTTGTGCTGAGAAATTGTTCTGAGAACTTAGGGATACTGAACTGATACTTTGTCTTGCTATGTTTTCATGCAGGAATTTCTCAAAAAGTGCTCTAAAATACTTCAAATCTAGTACAATAAAATTCAGTTCAAGTCAATTCCATATATTTAGGCTTAGTGAATTGTAGGGCCGTGAAAGGGATCTTGGTTTTGGTCGAAGCCAGGTCTGGAAAGCCCAGAGACCCAACAGGCGTCCATTGCCTGTAAGGGACAGGCATCTATTCTGCCATGCTTCCAGAATCCAGGCTCCTAACACATGGCTGTTGTGGAACTCCATTCATTGACCTACACTGTTCAGTCACATTCAGGGCAATGCAGCCCCGCCCAAAGAGCGCAGGTAGAGGGCGGGACTACAGGCCTCAGGCCCTAGAGAGATTTACATACTAAAAAGATGCCTGAAGGCCAGAGAGCAGAGCCAATTAGGCATTCTTACCGGGCCCCTCCCACCTGCCTCTCTCCCTCCCTATTTAACTCAGGTCTGCCCTGAGTTAAACTGGGGGTGCACATCCAGACTCAACCATCATCCCTCATGCCAATAACGCCTGTAAAATTCAAGGACTTTCTCATGTCATTGGGGCCGCACTGTGAGGAACTGTGGAGAAAGCCTTTAATGAGCCGCTGTAGCCACACCAGCTGTGCCTAACTTTCCCCGTGGAGAAACTTTCAGCGTTCCCAGCTACCCTACCCACAGTGAATTATTTTTAATTATTTTAAAATAAGCTTTTTCTTGTCCCTCTACCTTACTTATAAGTTGATTGATTTCCAGGTGCACTGCTAACAAATGTAGCCATACTTACCAGAGGAACAAACTGTATCAAGCATCAGCAGAGAGTCTTCAGATCTTGACATCTTGATTAGTTACATACCTTGTGGCGATGGGTTTTGAGTGTGACCATAAAAAGCTGCATCATCCACTTAGATACACCCTAGAGTGACGTGTTCACTTCTGAGTGACTGTTCACTCATCACCCAATATTACGCCTTGGGATTGGCCAGTGACTTTGGCGGGTTTTCTACCTTTGCAGCTGCGTAGTTAATTGTTTACTAGTGGGAAGACACGAGGCCAGTGCCATCTTGGAATGGCGAACGTATAACCACTGACCACGGCTTCCTACAATCATTAACACTAGTATTCTTGGGATGCACCAATCTTATTGAACGCTATGTCAGATGCATTGTGAGAAACCATTCAAATCTTATAAATCAGCAGGCTCTGAAGGTAGTATGAAGTGTGTATGGGTCATCAGAGAAAAGCCACAGAGGTTACAGACCATGTTTATTATTCTAACAAGAACAGAAAAGGCAAATTCTCCCCAACGATGATCCCTAGATGTCAGTAGCCCTGTACTTCATGAAGCACAATTTTGGAAACTGTGAACAAGAAAGCTGTGTTCAAACCTAAGGCTTAGAGTTCAAGGAACAGTGGGACAGCAATGGTCCTGAGAACAGCAACGATTCTCTGCATGATAATTTGTGATATCTTCCGTTAGTATAAAGTAAAACATGATTGTTTCATCAACATTTGATGAAAAAGAGAAAGGACAAATTTTATACTGAAAGAAAGAACAAAAACCATTAGTTGAATGAACTGAACTGGAGGGTAGAGAGATGGGGTGGAGCTATACACACACACACACACACACACACACACACACACACCTGGTTTTGGATGTAGGTATGTTTTTACAATCACAAGTCAGTCACTCTAAAAATCAGTGCATATTATAAATATATTGTGGCAAAGAAGCTGTCTTGAAGACACTTAGCAAGCGTCATAGATCATACCCAGAGAATAATGTGTTTCACCTCAAATTGCCTAACCTGTAAGTTGATGAATAGTAGAACAAATTCACAGAAAGTCTTACAAATCGTAAAATCTCAGTGTTTTAATACAATATCTACTAAGGGATGTATTGTATTGTAATCAAAATTATGAATAAATACAAAATACTTAAGATTATGACAATGACAATTATATTTTGATAATAATTACAATGTTTGACTGTTCTAAAATTCAGATTTAATATAAATACAATTTTAATAAATAATGATTTATAAAAACTTGAATTTTAGTTGTTTCATGTGCAAATAAATTTGTCTTTTTTATGTACAAGTCATCTATCTTTATTAGATATATTTTTCAGTTTAAAGTGCAATAGTGGGTTTTTGTAGGCATAGAATTTGTTATACCATAAACAATTTTCTAAATATGAACTGTTACATTAGCACTATTTGAACATGTCTTATCCTGGGCTTTTTATAATGCCTATTCTGAACCAAATGTAGCTAGCAGGTTCAGTTCGAGAGCCACAAATGTGAACTAAAAAATAAAATGGGACATTGAAGAATTAAAAACAAATGTGACTGAGCTGCCCTTAGCTTTTCAAGAAAATGGGTCATCAATTTGAGTCTTTGGTGAAAGAAGAGAAAGAGATTTATTTGTAGGCTCCCTTTTCTCTTTGCTTTCTTGGTCAAATATCTCCTTAGAGGACAGTAACATCTGTAAAGTGTTGAAGTTTGCCCAGCGAGCCCTCCATCTTAGTTTGGAGAGTCCTCAGACCTCCTCACAGCTGCTGTCTAGGTAAATCTGTGCATTCGCTTACACTGATTTCAAACACATTGGAATGATTGGGCCAGTTCTTTAGCTTTCATGGTCATTTCCAGGGAAAAGGGGACAATCAGTACCATTAAAAGACAAGGAAATGCTCGACAATAAGGGACAAAGTAAAGCAGGAGAAGGGAAATATGGTCCAGTCACAGCAAGAATCATTTTTGCCAATGAGAAAATGGTGGCATCATTAGTTGAGTCCCTGACCAAGATAGCAAAGGTGCAGTCAGAACATGAATCAAGTGTTTCTGGTACCAAAGTCAGT
Source organism: Arvicanthis niloticus (assembly GCF_011762505.2). Taxonomy (NCBI): domain Eukaryota; kingdom Metazoa; phylum Chordata; class Mammalia; order Rodentia; family Muridae; genus Arvicanthis; species Arvicanthis niloticus. The sequence goes on from NC_047672.1 coordinate 67,571,545, forward strand.
GCTACAACTGTACCGCTAGTCAAGGGAGTCTACCAAGTGAACTACATCCTCATTCTTCCAGTTTCAGTTGTGTCAGGAATTTGGTCTCTATCACATGCTTTGATGGTATGCTTATTGAACATAGCGTATGTCAGGAACTTCATTATAGTGTTTTGTTTTTGCAAATTCTATAACAATATATAAGTTCAATAATGAGAGTTTCTTGAAGTCTGTATCTTGCCTTTCTCTGAGTCTCTTTTTTCTAATAATATATTGTCCTTTGAAGTAGCACCATGTACATGTTTACATACACATATGTGCACACGCATGCATAAAAAATATATATGCAGATACATATATCATCATTAAACTTTTAAAATTCAAATATAACACACTTATACTACAGATATTGTTATCTAAAAGAGAGATTGATATTGTCTTCAAATCTTTTTTGTTAGTTCTCCTTGTAGCATCATCAAAGGGATGTCTATATTGATCTCTCCTTTCTGAGAACTTTTCCATAGTCATAGCTTTGTAGAAGATAACTTTGTTCAGATAAAACGCTTCTATTTTGTGTTTCCTCTTCATTCTTTTTTTGTCCTTCTCCCACTTTTTATTCTCTATTTACATAGGCAAGTTACTATGAAAGATAACAGCATTTTTAAAATTGTATGATACAAGCTGTTAGCAATTTGTGAAAGTAATTTACTGCCCATTTCAACCCTTACAATACTACCTTTAAGACACGTATTGGGTCAGAAAGGTGGCTCATCAGGTCAAGGCAACTGCTGTATTCACCTGGAAAGTTTCTCAAACCAATATAAATCAACTCAAATAAAGGGTTTCACAAAGGTCTCTTATAATCTCCATATGTGCATGAAGCCAATTGTCTCTACTTTATATCATGCATATACACAGACACACAGTCATAAACACACACACACACATAGACACACACACACACACACACACACACACACCCCAGTATTGCAAGCTATCAATAAAAATGAAACTGAATAGAAAGCATTAAAGAGTGATAACTACAAATTATATTATGAGAATTTTATACCATTTAAATTTTATTTATGTATACATTTAAACATGTATCTGGTTGTATTTAAGAAAAAATAAAATTCAGGAGTGCATGCTTGATATCTCTATGCAAGGAAATGAGTTCTGTGTCTTTATCATTCTATGAAATTAACTTCCCGTAATGTAGGGTAGTAAAGATAATTTAAAAATATCTCTGGTAAAATGTATTTTTATGCAAATTGAAATCAGATGGTTTAGCTTATTGAGCATCTATTGCTTAGAATTTGTAGAGCAAAGACACATTAGCTGTATTGTGACAGCAGTAGGCTTATCCACTGTGGTTGTCATCTCTGGATCCACAGTGGAGTCTCATATTAATTACATAATATAAAAAGTAGCTTTGATGCCTAGGACAAAAATACTCCCAGCATGTCTTAAAGGAATTATTAACTTTAGTTCTGATGAACCAATAAAATAGCAAGAGGATGAAAAACAAAACTATGTTTAAACTGCTACATTAATATCCTTTGAAATTTTTTCTTTTTCTATCCTCAGTGCCAATCCCCACAGTCAAAAAAAAATTTGCTTGGGGGAGAAATTCACATCTAAAGAATGCAAAATTTCCAACATTTAATTAACTCACTAATTAATTTTGATAAAATTGAAACAAAGGTCCTAGCACATGTACACTTAGTGACTTTGAAATGATCTCAACCTATTTGACTTTATCTGATTCTATTTCTCATAAACAGAAAAGGCAGAGCAATCTGGCCTGATCCACAGCAACATAATCACACTTGTGTACAATCAAATTGGTTCTTAAACATACAGTAAAGACAAAATATTTTTTTAAAAAAATAAGTGTTCTTAAATTATTTGTAGCTAAAGCCATTTAAAACTTTAGCAGTCTGATGAAATATTTTTGAAAATCTGAACATATTCTACATAGAGAAATTGGCATTGCGCCTGTGGTATAAAGTGAGACTGACGCAAATTTTACCGGCAAGGCAGTATTTAGAAAAGAAAAGACTTGTTTCTATATTTCAGGAGCTAAACATTCTTGGAATAGAAGAAGAGCCATCCGTAGGGATCACAATTCAGATGAAGTATGTCTAGAACAGCATGAGGAGTTTGGAAAAGGAAGTTACTGGTAATACTGTAACAGAAAACACAAGACCTCCTGCCAGCTGCACTGGTTTCAAACCTTGGCTTAGTGAGTGATGAAAAGTAGCTCCCCAGTTGCATTGTGAAAAAATAATAAGGAAGTGACATGAAGGCAGACATGCAAATTAGAGCCAACCCCTTCTCCCAGAATGTGAAAACACTCAGGCCAAAGGTAATAGAAATACCATTCATTCATCTCCTCACTTTCTTCTAGTCTTGGCTCAATGTCATTCTTTTACAGGGAGTCCTTCTATTTTCCTTGCTTTCAGTGCATATGCCTTTGCCAAACCTTATCTGCTTTCATGATTACTATTGGTCTCCTTTGATAGAATAAAAAATGCCTCAAAAGAGCTTGGTCTCTGACTAGTTTATTGCACCAGCATGAACATCTGATACTTTACCTTCTACTTTTTGCTGTCTTTTCATCTTTTGGATGTTTACCTGAAAGCAGGTGTGATTTTACTGGTACCTTGGGCTTCCTTATCCTTTCTCTAAAGTACCATCTTTTCACGATATGGCTGCTTACTGCCATGTAGCTGACTTCCATGACACAGTAACACAGACTGCCATTCTCATGTAAGTTAAGATGCCTGCCCCCACATGTATTTGAAATCATCTAAGATATCTTGTCCATTTTATTCAAGTTAATAATTCTTGTATCTTTCAAAACAAACTCAAAGGATCTAGTCAATAAATTTGCATCGATATTTATAGTTTTGAATAAGAATTCAGCTTTTAATCTGTGACTGATTAATTTTCCACCTTGTTTCATTTTTTTTCATTAAATCATTGCTCTCTTATAACCTAGCAGTAAAAAAATTTAGCTATGAACATGGGATCCAAACTTAACATTTCTTTGTGCTATATGTGATTTAAGATATTTCATTGTACAGAATTATTTATGCTTTTGTTGAAATTTTTAAAAATCACATAAGATTATATGTGTTTCCCAAATAAAACATGATATTTCAAGTGTACTACATCTTACATATATGACTTCATATAGTTATTACTTTGTATTTGACACATTTTATACCTATTCTGAAACATTTATTTGGTAATAAAAAGGTACATTTTGATATGCTATATGGGTACAGAAATAACAATACTAAGTAAAGGATGCATTTGAGATGTCAAGATGTCAGATGTGCATGAAATATGATTATAAAAATCTTAATAAATGACATAAAATAGAAGATAGAATGGGTACAAGCTGAACTTTCATTAGTATCTATGTATCTATGTATCTGTCTATCTATCTATCTATCTATCTATCTATCTATCTATCTACCTATCTACCATTTGTCACCTATCATCTATTATCTATAATCTCTCATCTATATATCATTTATCTATCAATCATTTATTATATATCATTTACATAGCATCTACCTATCATCTATTATCTAGCTAGCTATTTATCTATCATCTATCTATCATCTATCTACCTCTCATCTATCATCAGTCTCTATCATATATTGATCTTTCATATACTTACATGCAGTTGTCATATAGCTGCCATCAGCTTAGCTGTACCTGTATGTATTTATGTGTCTGAAAAATTGCTATAAAACTAAAAAGACTATTTTATGTGTATGTATGTGTATCTATGTGTGGGGTATACTCCACACCAAAAGCCACTACTATCATGCACAGTTTGATATCAGGACTCTAAGGTTCACCTGGGACCAACCTGATAGGTGGAGAGAACTCTGACAATGTCCTGAGGCATCTTCATGCATGCCAAATGTGCACCTATGCATATCCTTCACTCATGCCCATATCTTAGTAGACACACAGAAACACAGAAAAAGAGTCACTCACAGAAATGTTCATCAGCATACTTGTTTAATGAATTACTTTTAGAGTACCCATTAATATAACATTATTTCTGAGAATTGCACCTCTGGGGAACGTTTCACCCCCTATGATAATGGTGCAACTAAAATGAAAGTCTCATTTGATTTTTTTTGTTGTTGTTGTTGTTGAAAAAACTCATCCCAATGGGCAAATATTCAGCACATTTGTTGGCATTTAGATAGACCAAGTATACATTTTTTTCCCTCTTCAGCTGTGTCTTCTACTGCTTCCCTAATTGGATGGCCTAACCAATCCACCATTCCAAAACAGCCCCCTCTGCTTCCTCAACTAACTGTGCTGTTTCATGTTTTCAGGCTGCACAGGAACACTGAAGCTTCTGCAGAATGTGTATCAGCTTATAGGAGAAAATTAAATCTGTATTTCTTTTCTTTTAGGGCTCTGTTTTCAGCTCTCTATCTGCTACTGACCACATTATTTCAAAACCCTTGCAAAACAGCTCTCACTAACAGCTGCAAAACATAAATCAGACATGAATGAGAAGGAGTTGGTGGAGAATGCTCAACGATATTCAGCTTCAGGTCTATATAGACAGAAAGAATTTCCATTCCTAGGATACAGGATAGCAAGAATAGCAATGGTAGGCTTTGGTAAGATGCAGTTTAGGAAAATAATGTGTTTTAAACGTGTTAGAGGATTTTTTTCTTTACTTATTCACTTTACATCCAGCTCACTGAGTCCCTCCCAGTAACCTTCTCCCACACTGCCATTACAACCCCTTCCCTCTCAGCTCATCCTCTCCCACCGAGGCCAGACAAGGCAGCCCAGTTAGAAGAATGTATCCCACAGACAGGCAATAGCTTTTGGGATAGCCCGTGCTCCAATTGTTGAGGACCCAGATGAAAACTGTATCTGCTATATATGTACAGAAGGGCTGAGGTCTACCCTGTGTATGTTCTTTGATTAGTGGTTCAGTCTCTAAGAAGCCCAAGGGTCCAAGTTAGTTGACTCTGTTGTTCTTCCTGTGGAGTTCCTGTCCCTTCAGGGCCCTTAATCCTTTCCAGAACTTGTCCATAAGAGTTCACAAGCGCTATTCACTGTTTGGCTGTGATCTTTGCATCTGTCTGAATTATTTGCTGGGTGGAGCCTCTCAGCAGACAGTTATGCTAGGCTCATATCTGCAAGCATCATAGATGATCATAAATAGTACCAGGGATTGCTGCTTGCCCATGGGATGGTTCTGTAGTTGGGATACTTGTTGCTTGGCTATTTCCTTGGTTTCTGCTCCATCCCCAGTCCCTACATTTCTTGTAGACAGGATAAATTTTGGGTAGAAGATTTTGTGCGTAGGTTGGTGTTCCTATTGCTTCACTGAGGTTCCTGCCTAACTACAAAAGGTGGTCTCTTCAGGTTCAATATCCCCAATACTGTAAGTCACAGCTAAGGTCACCCCCACTGATTCTGGGGTGCCTCCCTTATCCCAGGTCTCCATTTCTTCCTGGAGATGCCCCCTACCTACTCACCCTGTCAGTTACAGATTTCCATTCAACCTCATTCCAAGAGGCTATCTTGCTTGTCCCTCTCCACACCTGATCCTGAATCCCCACCCCCATTCTTCTCCCCATCTCCTTTCCTGTTGTTTCCTCCCTCCATCTGCCACGACTCTTTTATTCTTCTCTTCTAAGTGAGATTCAAGTATCCTAACATACTCCTTCCTCCTTGTTTAGCTTTTTTGGGTCTATGGAGTATACCATGGATATTCTGTATAGTATGGCTAATATCCACTTATAAGTGAGTACAAGCTATGCATATCCTTTTGAGAATGGGTTACCTTATTCAGGATATTTTCAAGTTCCATCCATTTGCCTGAAAAATACAGGTTGTCTTTGATTTTAATAGCTGAATAATATTTACATCTACCAGACTGCCACCCTCTGTTAAACCCAAGATGGCTCCATCTCCCAATTCCCAGTCCTTTACTATCCTATTCAGTGCTTTTAAATGGATTGCTTTCTCACTCTTCTACATCTATTCCAAATTTTAGAAAACATAGTCCTTTTGGTTGTTTAACATTAAGTATTTATATTTTAGGTATAAAACCATCTTCTACCTCAAGACCGAGCAATATCACTCCTGGGAATATACCCAAAAAATACTCCATCATCCCACAAAGACACTTGCACAGCTGTGTTCATAGCAGCTTTATTCATAATAGCCAGAAACACTGGAAACAACCTAGATGTCTCTCAACAGAAGAATGGATAAAAAAAAATGTTGAGAGACATGAAGCAGAGGAGAAACTGGAAGCTCTTAACAGTGGACATGACCGTTAGTTTTCATTAATGCTTATAGAGATTGAAATTCAAAACCATTGCATACTTGTGATAGTTCCTGAATGTAATTGTCTTTAATGTGCTAGCAGCATCTATTCTTACCTGCTTATGCTTCATGGTAATTCTATCCCCATCCTCTACTGGGAATTTCACCCTATCCTTTACTTAGACTGTTGGATTTCTTCTACAATTTACGAAGTAGAATTTCATTTTCTATAAAGTTATAATTGTTCACCAGTTGCACAGACACTTCTGAAATGTGCCACAATTGTGTTATGACAGCCCCTAAGTGGCACTCAGGAAAGTCCTGTTGTAATCTTGTCCCTCAGAAAAAACGTTGTTTCCCGTTAGCACAAACTCACGGCATGAATTGATGGAAGGAGTAACAGAATAGAATGTCAAGGGCAAATAAATTCTCAGCGTGAGTTCTGGGACTGAATCCCAGTACATGGGGCCCTTGGTTTAATCCCCAATACTGGCAAAACAGAAAACAAATTAAAAGTACTAAGCTTCTAATTCACAAACTGTTTTAGTCTTTATCTTGGTGTCCTAAATCCTATCATTATGAAAATAATGATGAGCAATGGAGATCTGGTCAGTTCCTATTCAAGCCAATCTGAATTCCTGACTAAATTTATTTCATTAGCTTTCAGTTTTTATGTGCTATATTCTTAAAACTTTCAAACATATTAAAATAATGGCTTATCATGCTTTGATATACATATGTGCATACATAGACATATGTTACCGTGTCTAATTCATTTTAAACACTTAGTAACAATTAGCAATAACATACTATAAATATTCTTTGGAAGTTGTACTGACTCCACACACTCTAGATAATATACCCATAAATAACTTTTATAGTTTTTTTTTCAAATTTTACTATATTCAAAACAGATCAGTAGATATTTACACAAAACATTAATGGTTTTAAGAATCATGTGGGGGTTCAGTATCAGCCTACTAACATATAATGAGTCTATTTAAATGGTTTGACAGTGCATTGTCACCAACATCAACCTACCTTTTTGTCTTATTTACCACAAATTGACAAGTTTAACTATCATCAGAAGGCATGAAACTCATTTTTCTAATAATAAAATGTGCCACTTTAGTGATTCGTTAAAACACTGGTAAAGTGTGTGTAGTATTTTGTCATAGGTTAAAAGTGCAGAAAGAACTTAGCAAGGTGAGAATATAATAATTAAAATGTATGTTTTGAAAAATATTTTACACACACACACACACACACACACACACACACACACACACGAGTGCAGGTACCTCTGAAGGCCTGAGACTCTGAATCTCTAGAAGCTGGAATTTCAGGTATGTATAAGCCACCCATTGATGCTGGGAAAGAATTCTGGGTCTCTGCAGGAGCAATGTATGCAGTCCATCTCTCCAGGCACTTTTCGATTCGGGGAGATATGGTCTTCAACTTCCAACATTTCTGCTTTCTTGTCCTGCAAGCTGATAATAAGATATTCTTTTATTGTGCAGATTTTTGAATCATGAAGTGTGTCCAGATGCATTTGCCTAGAACTCTACATAGAGTGCTTTGATAGTTTGCCAATGACCATATTAATTATCAGTTTGTTTTTGTTGAAGAAATCTGTTGGTCCACAGCAAAGCTGTTTCCTAAATGTTATAGTCAAGCTTTAATCATTAATAATATAAGCTCCTTTATTGAGCCCATCCTGTAAATTAGGCTTAGTCATTTACCAGATCTTTAATCTCTAGCATAAATAAGATGACCTTCTTAAAACAAGTAGAATTCCTTACAGGGAACATTACTTTATAATTTTCAGCAGGAAATGGTTATAAAGCAACAAGATACATTGTAAAAACATAAAGAACAATAGTAACCTTGTTGTCAAAAGAAGGAGACCTTTATAAATGGATAGGTAGGGTCACAGAACAAATGATAGGTAGCTAGGAAGCCCTTTTCTGATATAGTTACATTGGCATGCACATCAGGATGCAAAGGTAAAATACTACAACCAGGATGTAGCAAAGTCTATGGAAAAATAGTGCAATTTTTAAGGTAGACTTTCCACGTTAATGGATTTATCAAATATAAATTTAGTAAATAAAGATATTATCATAAAGTTTTGAAAGACTTTATAATACACAGTAAAGTGCATGATGTCTTCAGTGGAAACACTGAAGGGACTAAAAGCCCACCTCCCTGTTTATTTAGTTTCAGGGCATCTGTCCCATATTGCCTTTGCATTATCACCCAACTCTGTGAACTGAAGACAGCTGAGAGCGTGAAAAATGATATATTCTTGCAAAATTTAAGATGATTCCACCTGCATAGGGTGTTTTATTTCTGCATATTTGTGGGGACAGAAACAACAAAATATACAAATAGCAAGCAGTCAAAATAAAAAAATCTGTTTCTCTAAGGTTGGTGGTTTTAATTATACCTTCAAAAGAATGCACTGTTTCAGAGGTTCCACCCATCAGACCATGTGTTAAACAGCGTGTTTGACTGGTTACCTTATATAAGCATAAAAGGCATTATTGTATTTTTGTTAAAGATAAAAATAATACATCAAAATGTGATAATGAATTAACACTAATTTAAGACACAAGTTATATATTTCACAATTATTTGCATAAAGGTTTGACCTAAAAAACCTCATTTATATCTTATAGCTGTAGAACTTCTGAAAAAAAATTTTCATGCATGAACTGTTAGCAATTAAATAAATTCAATTAACTTATTGCGCTTAAACTATACATATTACATTCATTTGTTCTGGGTGATTCTTTATTTCTCTTTGTGTCTCTCTCTGTGATGGCCCCATTTCTCTTGGTCATTGGAGACATTTTGGGAAAGAGAAAGAGAATACATTCTGAAATGAGGATTTTTTAAGATAGTGGTTCTAATATAAGTATATATTTCCATCACTCAGTATTAACTTTAGATCATGCCATGCTCACACTGCCTGCTACAGTAATCATGAGATGAGGAAGTCTATGTGTGTTTCATTTTTCCCCCAATCTGCTTTTATACCATTTTGATTACATGCAAGTATTCAAGTCAGTTCTAGGTTGAGGAACTAGCAATACAATAGATGCAAATAGTCAAGGAACAAGCAAGACAATAAACACAAATAGTCAAACAACAAGCAAGGCTGATTTTACATCAAGATATGATAACAGGAGCTCAGCAGGAAGACAAAGAAAGCACAGACAGAATTGAAGTCCCACTTCCCTGTTATCTGTATCAAGTTAGAGAGATCTCATAATTATTTGTTGAGTAATTTTATTTTTATTTAAATAGTTCTAATAGTGATGGATAATCAAAGTTTATACCACATTTTAAAGTAACATGCATTTAATAACATTTTTAACACAAATAAAATATTGTCACAAGTTACGTGTGAATATCACAGGGAAATTATAATTGACTGCTTATTATATGGATGCAGTTTTTATTCACTTCGTTTTACAAACCGAGAGATGGCAAAGAAAAAAGTAATTTATATTTAAGCTTGGATCCTCAACATTTGCCTGTTTGCTTTTCACATTCCAATGTCTAGACAAATACCTAAGACAATTTCTTTTGGGGTCAAATTTCTCAATTACTGCATTTGGCAAGAATTTAAACTCCGCTATAGTCAAACTTCAGGAATTACTGTTGGAAAAGACAATTTAGAAACTCAAATATAAAAATCTAATGAAAGATGAGGGTTTTGTGTATGTTTTGTTTGTGTGTGTGTGTTGTTTCCATGACTCTCTGCAGGTAACATACTGTGTTAAGGTTTTGGTGAACAAGTAAAGACAGGCTGGCTTTCCTTTGGTTTTAGATTGCATTTGGTGTGGAGTGGAGGCCTCTCTGGGGCGGTGTTCCTATGCAGTAACATGAAAGATCCTTAAATAGGCCCCCATGGAGGAAAACCCTTAAGAAACAACAAAATAAATATTTTGGCATTTGAGATAAGCCTACTACTAGAAAAGAATCTCAAGTTATCTGAACATTTGAGAAACACATGTCATATTCCCCAACCCCCACAAAACGCCAAACCTCAAAAATCATTAAGTAAGATGTGGAAAGCAGAGAGGAAATCAAGTGCAATTAGCCTAGTGTGAAAGGATTCCATCTGAGGATAAGACACCACATGTTGATCAGGGCCCCACCTCATGGCAGTCCACACTCTGGGTGGTCTGAAACCCAGGAGCCCTTGGGTTATCCAGATGCATGAGCATACTCAGTCAGGAACCCTAGATTTTTGCTGAAATCTAGAAATCATACCTCAAATTTTCAAAGTCCCTGAGGTTCCATGGTTTCTCATTATATCCAAAAATAAAAATAACCTGTACATAGGTATATACAGAACATTTAATCAGAGACCTAGACCACAAGTTAGCAATGGACTAAACTGTGGGAAGGAAGAATGTGTTCAGTTGAGCTAAGCAATAGGCTTGTAGCTGAGAGGCAAGGCAATTCATTTTTGTAGAAGTTGACAAGACTAAAAAATGCATTTTGTGTGAGAAGGTACACATGTGCAGAACAGTTTGCTTAACATTAAATGTGAATAAGAAACACAGATGAACTTTTCTTCAAAGTCTTTTGTCATTTTCCACTAAAAATCTCCTGTAGGTCCTATGAGTCACCTTCTCAAATTCTGCTTCATACAGTAGATAACCTCAGATGTAACCCTATTCTTAAAGCTCTTATGTGGTTTTTAAGTTTTATTTTTCACGTTTTGGTTTCTGTGTAAAGATCTGTTTTATGAGACTGCCCTCAGTAGGGGACCTGGAATATACCAGAGGAACAATTCTACCAAGTCCAATTTCATGAATGAACAAGAGTATTGGGACAAGGGACCTGTTATTGGGACAAAACAAGTTAGAGGCAGCCATGCCATTGAAAAGCCCACCTCTGCCTGGATAGACTCTCAAACAACTAGGGATGCTGCTGGTCTCTGCAGGACTCGCAGGCAGCTTCACAGTCAGAGACTCTCCTCCAGACGGATAGGTGGTCTGTCCTCACAACAACTGCTGCTGCCCCTCCTGTCCTAGGTCTGTGCTTGTGACTATTCTCAGGATGAGCCCTCCAATAGTACTCTGGTTGTTTGGTCCCGAGTTTCATAACCTCTTCCCTTTCCAGGATGGAATGATTCATTTGGTTTCACAACAAGATCATTGAAAAGATGAAGTATTTTACATTTTTAGGGTATTAAAATAGTACGTGTTTCATTTTCAACTATTTATTTTAAACACAAAGTTGGATTTGGGGCTGGAGAGATGGCTCCGTGGTTGAGAGCACTAGGTGTTCTTCTGAAAGACCTAGATTCAGTTCTCACAACCTACACAGAGTCTGTAATTGTAATTCCAAAGGGTCAGATTCTGTCTTCTGGACTTTCTGGCCACCTAGACATACACATGGTGCACAGATATACATGAGGAAAAATCATTAACACAAATAAAATATATAAATGATAGCTATATCATGTTCTTGTCAGCAGGCACTTCCAGCCATCCACATCAGTGTCTAGCTTAGGTGACTGTACATGGGATGAATACCCAGGTGGAATGGTCTGATCTGGTTTTACTATGAAAATTTCAATAACTCACTATCATTTACATTCATTTTATGATTATTATGTTTTTTGTTCTTGTATTGAAAAAATTCTTTCTATTTCTTGCTTGTGAGAGTTTTTATTCTTTAAAAATAAGTTATAAGCAATTTCTTTAAAATTGCTAAAACTATTAAATAATTTTATTTATTGATATTTAATTGCCTTTACTGTATTAAAAGTTCATCTGCACTTTCATTGCCAGATAACTGTTGGTAATGGTATATTTTTATATTTATGAAATCAAGTTTTTAATATTTTAGGGAGTTTTATATCTTAGATCATGGGAAAATATTGTTAGAACTTTAATGTGATTTTTTTTAATGTTGTAAATGAAATGGTCCAGGCCCATGATAAAAATGGGCTTATCCTTTTCAGAGTTTTAAAAATCAATTTGATTAAAGTGGCATTTCTCCCTGGTTGAATTACAGATTTCAGTGAGCCTTTGTTTTTAGATATTTTAAATTACAATTTCAATTTCTTTATCAGGTACAACAAGATTCAGATTTATTTCTTTTTGTTTTAGTTTTAGTAAATTTTATTGCTCATCTATGTCAGGAAAGTACTGTATTAATATGATCAGTTTTTGAAGATTTGTATTTCTGGTGATGCATGAAAATCCATAGAACAGAAAATGAAATTTTCCAGGTAGTGAATTTTATCTGGTTTTCCTTTGCTTAAAGTAATTGGTACAATAGTTTGGGGATTATCTGAGATGTGATTCTTAAGGGTTCAAGTGTTGAAATTGGAGCCAATTATGAACTATTGGCAAGATAGAAATTAAATTTGACTATAGTGTTTAGGGATGACTTTGGTAGGAAATTAGGACTGGGTAAGATTATGAAGACAGAGCTCCTAAGATTAAAATTGCAAGTCAAGTAGAGGTAAGAGAAAAGATCAAACCAACACACACACACACACACACACTATCTTGTCTCTTGCCATGTGATACTATATTTCATTATAGCACATTACTAGAAAAAAGCAAAACTAGACTGCATAAAAACTATCGCCAGTTAGTCATAGAATTTATAGAACAGTGACTTTAAAAAAATTATTATTTTATAAAGTTAACTAGACTGGCTTCAGGTAATATTTTTATGGTGATATCAAAACACACATACGGACTAATACAGATAGTGAGCTTGTGGTTTTTACTCTACAATAGTTATTTGTGCTTTTTATGTACTATATGAAGATAATTTTGGTTCTACTTAATACTTACTAAAACAGATTAAAAGTGAGAAAGTAAAGATGGAATTTTACTAACAATTTTTTTTGTTAATTGATAATCTGTCATTTCAATTGTTTATGTCAGAATATATAAAAAAAAAATGAAACCAAGACACAGAATTTTGTCTTTTTTTTTTTTTTTTTTTTTTTTTTTTTTTTTTTTTAGATATATATTGGGGCTTTGTGGTTCCTTTCTCAGGTAAGAAGAATAAAACTTACTATTAGTCAGTGGCCCATCTCACATTTGTAAGTTAGTTTAATTTGTAAATAGAGGTTGTAACACCTTGTTTGAGACAATTCTGCAGCAAAACAAGAAAACTAAGTTTGACTTTTAAAATAAGAGGATAGATAATTACTAACATTTTTGGAAAAGATCAAGCTTTGTTAAAAATAAAAAAGCCAGCTATGGTGCCACATGCTGTTAATGTCAGCACTTGGAAAGGAGAGGCAGATGGATCTCTGTGAGTTTGAGGTCAGGCTGGTCTACATGTGAGTTTGAGGTCAGGCATAGCTTCATAGTGAGACCTTATCTCAAAAATTTTCCCAACCGCAAGTCCATATATATGGAATAAGATTAGCACAATGGTTATGTTCACAAATGACCCTTTAGTATGACATAATATCATATTACTTAAGTGTCTTTGTTTTATTTTATACTTATCCATAAATGTATTATATTGAGAAAAGGACACATGTGATACATAAACAATATGGAATACTATCCAGTTATAAAGAAAAATGAAATCATGAACTTTTTAGGTTAATGGATGATATCATACAGAGTGAGGTAAGTATTTCTGAGAAAGGCATACACTGCATGTGCTCAGCCATCTGAGGATCGTAGCACAAAATCGTGTGAGTACACATATTCTTGAATAAGCACAGAAACCAGGACAGTAAAATGTTCTATTGCTGGGTTGTGAGGAGCAAGTCAAATATAGAAGGAAATGACAGAGTATAAGTCATCTGGTCAGGGAATAAGAAAAACAGGGACACGCTATTCAGGGAGGGAATAGAAAACTAAATGTGGGCTAGAGGAAGATATAATAGCACTAAGGATGTCTGAGAAGACTCGTAAGGAATCACATGATTAACTATAAAACAATATAGTTACAAACAAAAATACATAAAACTCTGTGTATAAATATGCATATATATTTTACAAGAAATTTCCTCATCTGGGCTGACAATGCTACCTTCAAGCACCAAAAATCACTTAATAAAACCCCAACACCAGACACAAAAAGCCTTCTATTGAGTTGTTTTTTATGCTTGTCAGAAGACTCTCCAAGTACTGCAGTCTATTGCTGTTGCCATTAATTGGCCCCCAGAGGAGGAAGGTCAGTGCGTATTGCTGAATACACCATGTACTTCAAAAACAGGGTCCAGAGGCCTTTGAACTAGAACTGACCCAAAATCCTTACCTTAGCTTTCACAATATCAGAAGGCACCATGACAGCTTCCAAAAGAGGGAGGCAACCAACATTTCTACCCAGATATGATGTCTATAAATCACAACAATAGCAAGCATGTCATGATATCCCTATGTGTATAGTAGTGCCATATTAATCTTGACATACAGCACTCTAATTGGACTTAGCATGTAAAAACAACTCAACAGGAGGTAAATAAAGCCCAGTACTAGAAACACAGACAATTTCCCAGGGCAAGTGAAGACATGGATTCTTGAAGAATCACCTGCAACTGTCATTTTACTAAACCAGCATAATCCATAACTACATTTTAAATATTTGTTCTCATACAGAAAAATACTATATAGCCCCCCAATAAAGAAACCTTTCTTTACAACAGAGACCAATACAGAAAGCCATGACTAATCAAAACACAGGGTAGCCCAGTCCAAATTTATAGAACTACAACTCAACTAATGGACCTAAGGTTCAAAGAATATTGTGGAGGATAGAATGAAAAGATTGTAAGAGTCAGAGGAACAGAGAATTGTCTATGAAATTGTGTCTTCTAGTAATGTCAGAAGCTACACCCATCACAGCTCCCTAACATGACAGACTAAGCATGAGCTGCCCAAGCAAACTAACACATATGCTAATGTGGACATGGGGAAGTCTAGGAAGACTCAACCCTACACAAAGTTCTGGGAGTGGGAAGAATGATCTTCTGTAGGGAACAGTATACCAACTGGTTATCCAAAACTAAGTAGTCAAACCTAAAAAAATACATATACAAGTAATGTTATACACACTGAGCAGGTTGTATTTAATGTGTGTGTATAAGACATATATTTAACACCTTTACTCTACATATAATATATGTATATAATGTATACTATATATATACATATATATACATATATATACATATATATTTGGAATATATGTATATATATATGTATATGTAAACACCCACGCATATATGTATATAATGACAAGTTATATACAAGTTAGAGGTCAGCTTGGCTTACATGGCAAATTCTGAGTTCCAGGGCAGCCAGAGCTACATACTGAGACTCTGTCAAAAACAAAACAAAACAAAACAAAACAAAACAAAACAAAACAAAACAAAAAATTGACAAGCAAACTAACATCCCTCAAAACAAAAATCAAAACCAAAAATAGCAACCATAACCAACAACAAAAATCAAGAAATAAAAAACCATAGACAATCCTGTGTGTGCCTTAAATACATTATTCTGTTTTCTTCAAGAACAGGACAGGAAAAAAAAAAGCTATGATTTTCTTAATTTTGACCAAGATTATTTTCTCTTTGTTGGTGTTTTAGAGTCTTTGAAAATACATGAATTTTTTTCTGGTTCAGAGATGATATGAAAGAACAAGCAAGCAATTGTCTTCTAGCTTTGATTGGCTATCAGCTAAATCTCTGTTAAAAAAAAAAAAAGGTCTGTGCACTTAAGTAAGCTTATGTTCTTGCTGCTGGTGTTTCCTCTGTGCAATCATTCACTGTATGAAATGGCTGGGATGAGTGCCCATCCTGGTGCAGGACGAACATACTAAGGAAACCTCAGTGATGCTGCTAAAGTATCAGAGAAAAAATATTCTAGTTTTCTCCAGATGCAGGATTGTGCACACAGTCAAATGCAAATTCCCCCCATACAAGCAGCTCGTGTGTCTCAGAGGAAGCCCACAGGCTCAGACACTTGGCAATTAAATATCTCTGTTTTACTCTATATCTGATTTTGAGAATCTCATGATCAAGTCCAGGCTAGTCTGGATTTTTGATTTTTTGCTTCTGCTTCCTGAGTACCAGTGCTTGAGGCATGAGTTGTGACTCTTCCTCCTCTTCCTCCTCCTCTTCCTCTTCCTCCTCCTCCTCCTCCTCCTCCTTCTTCTTCTTCTCTTCCTCCTTCCTCCTCCTCCTCTTTTCTCCTCCTCCTCCTCCTTCTCCTTCTTCTCCTCTTTCTCCTTCTCCTTCTTCTTCTCTTCCTCCTTCCTCTTCTTTCTCCTCCTCCTCCCCTCTTCCTCTTCGTTACTTTTATTTTTTTACTACTTTTATTTTTTACTTTACAGTCCTTAATATCCTCCCGATCTGCCTTCCCACAGTTTCTCATCCCATTCTTCCTCCTCCATGTCTTCAAGAGGATGCTCCACCCTAACTCCACCCCCCCAGACCTCCCTACTCCCTGGGTCCTCAAGTCTCTCTAGGGTTAGGCTTGTATTCTCCCACTGAAGCCAGTCCTCTGTTGTATATATGTCGGGCCTTGGATGAGCTAAGTACACTGCCAGGTTGGTGGCTCAGTGTCTGAGAGATGTTAGGGGGCTGGGTTAGTTGAGACTGCTGGTCTTCTTATCTGTGGGGTCATCCTTCTCAGCTTCTTCCAGCCTTTCCTAATTAAACCATAAGGGTCCCTTAATTCAGTCCGATGGTTGGGTGTAAGTATCTTCATCTGTCTCAGTCATCTGCTAATTGGGCCTCTCAGAAGACAGCCATGCTAGGCTCCTGTCTGTAAACATGCTATAGCATCATTAAGTGTCATGCCTTGGAGCCTCCCCTTGAGAAGAATCCCAAGTTGAGTAGGTCACTGGACTGCTTTTTCATCAGTCCTGTTTCTATTTTTGTCCCTGCAGTTCTTTTAGATAGGAACAATTCTGGGACAAGGTTTTTGACTATGGGATGGCAATCCCATCCCTCCACTTGATGCCTTTTCTTCCTACAGGAGGTAGACTCTATTTTATACAATGGAATCCTATTCAGCTGTTATGAAGGAGGATATCATGAGTTTTGTAGGCAAATTGATGGAACTAGAAAATATCATCCTGAGGGAGGTAACTCAGAATCAAATGGAAATACATGGTGTGTACTCACTAATAAGTGGATATTAGCCAAAAAAGTACAGAATACCTAGGATACAATCCACAGAACTCAAGAAGGTTTACAAGCTGAAGGGACCAAGTGAGGGTGCTTCAATCCCCCTTAGCAGGGAGAAAAAGGCAATCATGGGGTGTACTTTTAAGCTGAAAAAATATGGATTCAAATTTTTGTACTTACCAGTAGGTGTCCAATGAACCTTTTATCCTTTCATGTATTTACATCTAAGTTGAAATAATAGCCTTGTGAATAGAGACCATGAGGACATGTGGTATCACTGCCCTTCTGAACTATTTAAGGAAAATCCTTAATTGATCAGATTGGTGTCACTTGAATATGATAAAATTTTAACAAGAGTGCATATTTATATTTCAGGATGTTTGTGTTACTTATGTTAATATTAGCAGCTTCCTGCTTAATAAAAATGCCATTTTCTCAGAATCATGTCCTTTGGTAAATCGTATCCAAATATTTTGTTCAGTAATTATGTCTCCTTTAAATATGTTTAGAATAGTCTATTCAATGGATTTCTTCTATCTTGGGCCCTTCTTAGCCTTCAAAAGCATTTCATCTTTGGCCGGACCCTACATTATACCATGTGTTTTCCCAGGCCTTCTTCAATGCATGTGATTCCTATTAGACATTACCTCAGAAAGTACATGTGAAATTAAAAGCATGTGGTGTTTTATATTGTGTTTGACACCATTGAAATAGAATACTGAGATAAGTTGTACATATCAAGATGAAACTATCATCAGGTCAATGGCATAAAAATTATGATTTAATATCCTGAGCATGAACACATATGATAAAATCTTAATTACAAAAGTTGTTCAACTGACTGTATTCATAGAAGGAACTTACTAATTTTCTTGTGCATTTGCATTCACAAACCTTTATTTTCACTGTATTTCTTAACATTTCATCATTATACTGGGAATTCAGCGTAAGTGCATCTATACCTGTAGATGCACCTCTTTTACCACATTTATATGGCACTATTTAGTAGACATGAATGTATAGAGTCATAGGTAAGTTAATCTTTTCTATTTACTCTTGTTTATGCATTTCCTTTTGGAAGCAATTATTTTCTGTGAAACAAGATTTTTGTTGTCGAAAGCAGCACATAGCCTGTTCTGCATGCCAAAGGGCACTACAGTTCAATGTTGGTGCTCCTATTCTTCTGAGAGCTCGTTAGAGTTTAGTTTGTGTGGATGTCCTTCATGAAGAAAATATTTAGGAGTGAATTTAAAGCAGCACTACACAGCTGTTGACTTGAAAGGTTACTGTTGCCTTTGGTATTGTAAACATTTTCCATGTGGATACTGTTTTATTACATGCTTTTATTAAACTACCTAAAAATGTGAGAAAATTACTCTGTATTTCCATGATTATAGCAAAGCAGACTTGCTATTAAATTAAATGTTTATTATTCAAGAATAATTATATTGTTTTTCTACTTTGTCTAGTAAAGGTATTGTGTATAATTGTGAAAAATTGTGTTACTCTCTCATTCACAATGTTATGAGAAATAAAACATATATTCATCTAATCTATGTTTTCACAATGACCTGCTATTATAATATGCATGTCTAAGAGGACTGAATGAAACTGTGCCAGAATTTGCTAAGTTGGTTAATTGTATCTGTCCTTATTCTCCCAGGTATGTTATCTCCAAAACTACTAGAGGATATGCTTCCTCCATGTTAGGAAGGCACATGGTTAAAAACAAACAAATGAAAAATCATCAGAGTCACCACATAAGATCAAAAGATTAATTTTTCTAAATAATCTTTATTTTTTTGCTAATGCTAGAAAATAAGACAAAATACTAAAAGTGTGACTGTTTCACAAAAAGTAGTTATTAGGTGTTTGAGAGTGTAATGAGTAGTGTGACGGGAATATAGGAGAGGGAAACATGTATGTGTCGTTAACTCATGTCCTTTACATTCCCCGAACACCCTATAATATTTTCATGAAACTTGGGTTTGTTTAAGCTGGCAGGCTTAGAAAATGTGTCTATCTGTCATTAATCAATCATTATTTTAGTTTACATTGATAGGCAAAGGTTAATCATCATTTAGCATGAAATGTCACAGATGTTGGAAAGGGGAAATAGGAAAAATGGGAGGGATTTAGCTAGGAATCAGGGAGGGATGGGGTGTAAATAACACTAAGGATGTTTGAAATGTCATAGAGAAACATTATTTAATTTTAAAAACATGCATAATATATAAGTAATTATATACATATTGATATTGAATGAAATTACACCACTACAGAAGACAATGTTTCACCCAAGACAAATGAATAGAGTAGCTAACAAAAAACCTAGTGACAGGCAAGGGAAAACTCCCTTCATATTGTTTGTCAGGGGAGTTAAAATAATATGGGCTATTGTTATTGCCATTGCCCTTGGTTTCCTCCCAGAACTTGAAGGTAAGATCCAATTACTACAGACACCACATGCTTCAGAAACACGACTTGAAGAAACTAAGCTGGAACCAAACTGAAACTCTCCACCCTCAGAGCTAAATTTTATACTATCCAAAGGTGCTCTGCAAACTGCCAAATGAGAAATGCAGTCAATAACTGTACCTATTTACATAGCTTATGAATCACAACAATAACCAACACGGCAATATGTTGCCAACAGTGCAAGGGTGGAACTTATATCTAGAGGCAACCAATAGCTATCTTATATGACTTCAGTCCTGCTCAATGGGTAATTCATGTTGGCTTCTGTAGCATGAGTCTGAGTGAAGTCACGGACCAGAGAATAGAATTTGCTCTTGCCGACATCCTAAACAATTATAATTTCTAGATGAACTTTATAAATACTTATCTTTATACCCACAGGTAAATGGAGGTTTCACTGGAGGTTTGTTTAGCAAACAGAGAGAGTATTATAGGAATCTACAACTGCAGAGAACATACTAAAATGTGCACAACCAAAATTAATATATCTACAATGTAAGTCATGCATGTGAAGTTCAAGGAGCATCATGAGACAGGAAGTGAAAAGATTGTAAATGCCAGAGGAGCAGGACTTCTGTTTTGAAATAATGTATTTATATATGACAGGAAATCTATAGCCATGAACTATCAACAATATGTTCACTTAAACAAGATCTTTACAATGGTAATTCCAGTTTGTATAGGGAAATTGCATATTTCTTGCAATGATATATATGTGTACATGTATATGTATGTAATCTACATGCATATTATCTATATCTCTATTAATATTATTTTTATGTGTATCATATATATGCATATGATCTAAGGGTATATAATATATATGTATCTGTTTGTAACAATAATTAAAGAAGAAGTCATGAGTTTTAAAGAAAGTGGCAGGTTGCCAGGAGAAAGGGAGGTGAGAATAACATTTCTCTTTATATGTGAAACTCTCCAAAAAATATAACTTAAAAATGTAATATCTTTTCTGTAGCACAAGGTATATGAGATACAGGATTGCAGTTATGTTTGAGATAGTTGTGGTGCCCAAAGAGGAGTTTTGCTATAATTCAGAAATTGCTTTAGGGACTAAGTTTCAAACTAAAGTAATTTTTTCTTTTAGGCATCTACATTTCTATACAGAGATTAAAAATTAGGGTCAGTTCTTTGGTTTGTGGCTGACACTAAATCTAATGAATGGGTAAGTCTCCGAGTTATAGATCCATTTTACTAGACTGGAGAGCAGTCAGTGTCAAATGCTTCCTCATGTCAGGTAGAACACATTGAAAAAAAAAAACATGTTCCTCTGCCTGTTTACATATGAAATTTCACCTATAGTCTCATATGTTTGAATATTTTTTCCAGCTGATAATGCTGTTTAGGGACACTGTGGACCTTTTTGGACATAAGCCCCATTTGGCAGATATATTGCCATAGAATCTTAGACATTTAGGCTTAAGAATTAAAGAACAACATTGCTTCCAGTTGAGATTTTCTTCTTCTTTGTTGGCCTTGGAGATTTGGGTAAGCTGCTTCATGTTTACTGCATGGTAGACAGTAACTGCAATTGCTGCCATGAACAATATCATACCCTGTCCCTCTGCCAGCTCATTAAAACAATGATGCTTTCAAGTTGCTTCTATCACATATTTCAACTCTAAGAATAAAAGTAACCAATACAATGATCATAGTTCACTAAGACTAAAGCCACAGTTAACATAGCTCTTGGTATTCAGGACACCTGAAGAAGGACAATCCTGGGAGACATAATATTGATAAGATGAGTTTCCTGGACACAGTTAAGTCATAAAGGAATGTAATGTAAAATACTTCTCATAGCAATTCCACTACAAATTATTGAGGTAGAACCTTCCCAACTCTTATACATGTAAGTAGGAATGGCTTCCTAGATTTCATTAAGGGTCTTCTTGGTTAGGATTTTGAAATACATATAACGGAATTCACTCAAACCATTTTCAAGCAAAACAAGATTTACTTGCATTTATTTTGTGGTGTACAGAGTCCTTGGAGGACTAGAAGGTGGGTGGTGTGGTTAGATAAAGCCTAGAAGAGACTGCCAAGGGAAACACTTACTATGAGACTTTTTTTGGTAGAAACCCTAAGACACTGGTTCATGCCATTTGGCACCCAACATAACAAGAGCCAGATGTTGGAATCTCCACTAGGGCAGGAAGAGTGGCCCTTCTTTAGTATTTATTTAATGTGCCTGTCTCTTTTGTAGCCTCAAGTTGTGTCCTTTTCCTTGGTTTTCTGCCAGAGTTTCTACTTGAAAATCTGTAGAACTTTGGTTGTAAATGGTCTCTTAAATTTACTTTTAAAAATATGGCCATTTTGGCAATCATGATACATGAAGATTGGGATCCATATATTTTCAAGTGAAATTTATTTCATGTCTGATATCCTGGTTATGAGGATCAGTCATATATCTCAGAATTCACAGTAAGTTACTGTTGTAGTATTTTTCCATTGAGTTAGGATATAATGAAATAAACTTTCAAATCACTATAAACCAAAGAGACTTATTTTTCAATATTTAAGTATTGAGCAAATTACCCAAATGAGAAAGCCAAGCACACATTAGTCTGGTAGTATCATACTCACCCCCTGCATACCTTGAAATTTTATGCAGAAAGAGCTTATAACATCTCAGTGTTCACCACTGTTGAAACATTCTCAGAAACAGAGGTAGCAGAGACTAAATTCCTAAAGTTGAATCTTTCTCTGATTTCTTACCAAGAATGGTCTAGACCACAGAAACACCTTTTAGATGGAAATATCTATGTGTTATTCTGAGTCTGAAAACCCAGACTTGAAACTGTTTCCAGGATCACTTGTTTAGATTGAGGAAGAGATATCTAGGTTCTCAGGCACTTAGCACTCTCCAAAGAGCCAAACAGAGACTCTGAAGACAGATTTGTAACTCATGGATAGCCAGAAAGGATGAAATTATTTATTTATTTTCCTGGAACATTTTGTCATCAATGTGTACTGCAAGACTAAATCCAGTTTGCAAGAGAAGTGGGGACAATGTGACAGAACCCTGGAGATATAAATGAGCTAATCAAATATCTCAGTTCATATCCATGTGCACATACAGTAAGCCCTAATTTTTTGAGGATAAGTCCACAAAGGATGCCTTTATTCTTCTAAAAAATAAAACAAAATCCCTGTCAGCAGAGTCTCTAACTGAAAAAAAATGTAAAGAAACCCTTCAAGACTACTTTTAAAGCAGCTGATAAGTTCAAAGTGGCTCACACCATTCCTAGAAAACTACTCACTGGTAGTACTATGAATCATGAAGATGGAGTAGTTTCCATATTTATTATCCAAAGAGAGATCTATCATAGACTAGAAAGGAGTATGGTTCATGGGGCAATACAAAAAGAGTAAGACTAGGTATCTCTAGGTCATAAGAAGTTTCTCCAAAGGAAAATTATAGAGCTGTCTATATGGAGGTACAACCAAGATTTCTCTCCAGACTATGACTGTGCTCCTCTATTCACATCCCAACCCAATAGAACAAGAAACACTGCAAATATTAGAGAAACCAAGAAAGACTACACATACATATGTGAAGAATGTTCTAAGATCTTCACTAAGTGTCTCATCTTAGCCAATTAGGGAAGACACATAAATGAAACCACTTGTTTATGTTGAGGATCACAGAGGCTTCTTTCAGATTCAAAACCCATGAGTACAACAGGTAACTTGCCCCATTTATGAATTCATCCCATCTGCAGACACCAAACCTGGATGCTATTGCTAATACTAAGAAGTACTTACTGACAGGCGCCTTGTATAGCTGTCCCCTGTGAGGCTCTGCCAGAGCCTGACCAATACAGATGTGGTTGTATGCAGCCAAACATTGGACTGAGTGTGGAGACCCCAATGGTAAGGCAAGGACTGTAGGAGCTGAAGTGGTTTGCAACCTCAAAGAAAGAACAACAATTTCAACCAACCAGACACCCCCCCCCCCCCCACGAAGCTTCCAGGGACTAAACCACCAACCAAAGCATACACATGGGGGGAGCCATGGTTCCAGCTAGATATATATAGATGAGGATTGCCTTAGTGGGCATCAACGGGAGGGGAGTCCCTTGGTCCTGTGGAAGCTAGATGACTCAGCGTAGAAAAATGCTAGGGCACTGAGGCAGGAGTGGGTGGGTAGGTGGGGGAGCACCTGCAGAGGCAGGGGTGATAAGGGTGTTTGTGGAGGGACAACTGGGAAGGAGGATAACATTTGAAATGTAAATAAATAAAATAATCAATTAAAAAGTGTAAAGAAAAAATTGTTTTCCAAAGAAACAGACAGGAAAGTACTTTAGCTACAAAACCAACTGCAGTCTCATAAGTTGGTTCACTATAGGAGAGACCATGATGTGTCTTCCCTTTAGCAGAAAATCTAGCCCCAATTTTCAAGGACCATCATTACTTGAGGATCTCACCAGAAACTCAAAATTATACTAAAAATGTTCCTTCTTCATAAGAGGCCTCAATATAACACACACTCACACACACACACACACACACACACACACACACACACACACACAGATTACCTGAATGTCTAAATATGCTTGCTAAATAGAAAAACAGTGGAAATAAGGGTTACTTTCAATTGCTTTATTTAAAGGTAAAAATCACTAAGGGAATCATTTAAACTTAATGCATTAATCTTTTTTTTAGTTTACTGACAGTGCACTATTTCTCTTTATTTAAAATTTTTAATTATTTTACTTTTTTGCCTTCCATTTGTAAACTTTAAAAGTCTTACTAAGCAAAGCAACCAAAAGATAGTGTTTATAAAATCCAAGTGGGACACTTAGGAAACAACAAAGGAATGCTGAAAACTGCAAGAAATCCAACTCCACCCTGGCAAATAATTTCATACTGTGGAAATAACCCTTGGTGTATGCAAAAAGAATTTTACAGAGATGAGTAATATGCTTTTCCTCACTTGGTGGTGATTATCTCTCCCATTGCTGTATAATTCTAGTATGAACCTATTAAAAATAATTTATTGGGTGCTTATGGTGTACAATACACTGTGCAAGAGACTAAAAAGAATTCATATATAACTATTACAAAATCTTAATCATGAACTAAGTATTGGGTCATAAAAATTTCTAAATTTATTTACATTTGACATACAAAGACTAAAAGGTAACTGGTGTTGGAGACTGGAAGACGAACACACACACACACACACACACCAATTTATTGTAAGATGCCTTGGCTACCACAAACACTGGGCATTCCTACACCTTCCCCTGCTATCCCTGGTCCAATCAGTGAAATTGCCAGTGAATTTTAAATAAAATTTTAAATAAAGAGAAATGGTGCACTGTCAGTAAATTGCCAGTGAAATTGCTTTGATTCAATTAGGAGTCTGTGTGTCTAAACACTAAAGTTCCTTGTCCCCTATTGGTTTTTGATTGATCAACATGCCGGTGACTAATGGCTGGACAAAGGGAGATGGGGCAGGACACTTAGAGTTGTGGGGGCCAGGAAGCAGGGAGAGGAGGGAGAGATCACCATGAAGTTGTGGGAGACAGATGGATACAAGAGCTATAGAAAATAAAACCAACCAACCATGTGAGAATTTGAGTGTGTGACCACTGGCAATTTCACT
Organism: Arvicanthis niloticus; assembly: GCF_011762505.2. Lineage (NCBI taxonomy): Eukaryota > Metazoa > Chordata > Mammalia > Rodentia > Muridae > Arvicanthis > Arvicanthis niloticus. The sequence goes on from NC_047672.1 coordinate 67,597,116, forward strand.
GATTGGACCAGGGATAGCAGGGGAAGGTGTAGGAATGCCCAGTTTTTGTGGTAGCCAAGGCATCTTACAATAAATTGGTGTGTGTGTGTGTGTGTGTGTTTGTGTGTGTGTGTGTGTTCGTCTTCCAGAGTTCCTGGTCATGTGGCTGTCTGGTAGAACAAAGCAGTAGCCCAAACTCATTACTACAAACTGGAATCTTTAATATCTATGCTAAATCTACTTTTAATATAGCATTTTACCGATGATATTTAATATCTATTTTTAAATCCCCACTGATTATTTAAAAAAAAATTCTCCAATTTTTGATGTCCTTTTCTAAAACAAATCCTGCACACATAAAATCTTAATTTTAATCCATAAAATGAATTTTAAGCACATAAGATCTATGCTCATAAAAGAGTCTTTGATTTTTCACTTGTGATCTGATATGTCTTTTTTACCTATAAAAATCAGGTAGTATATTCGTTTTACATATAAATACAGATGTCTAGGTCAAATATTCTGTGCTATTAAAGCCAGTTTGACAATTTTCTAATAAAATCTTGCTTACTACTATTATCAGTTTTAAAACATACAACATTTTCAACTACACAAATGAATGGTATTCTAGAACTAGACACATGCATTCTACAAACCTCACACGTTTGCTCTGAACTTTGCTTTGATAAGAATTTCCTTTCAATGCTAAACTAATGGCACTAATGGTATGTATGACAGATGCTTATTAGACTTGTCTTGGACTGCTTACGTGGCTAGAAATTCTGATTGAATTTGCTTTATAAAATAGGTAGGACATCAGTATTTTAAAATTAATGATTATGCTGAATCACTGGAGTAGAGACATGGTGGGTAAGCATTACCGTTGCTAGAAATCAGAGGCTAACAAGTAAAAACACAGGGCTAAGAATGGGTTAGTTCTTTTGGAGTTATTAGCTAGTAAATTTTCATAGATGTCCAAATACTACAGATTTTCACCATTTTCTTGGATTCTTTTCAGAACTTAACATAAAACCCTTTGTTGAAAATTTAGTTAGGTAAAAGAGCATGGAGAAATTAAGCTACTGCTGACCCAGAAGTTTAACATCTACTGATTGGCTTTCATAGATATGTACATGTTACCAGAGAGAAAATATGATTATAAAGCACGGCCAGCAGGGATCCTGTGACTTACAATGACTGACCTAGAAAGATCTACTCACTAGTTCAATTGTGATATGAACATGGCAAGATATAAATACTTTATGAGTGAATTTAACTCCTCTTCCTCAGATGAAACCCATACCTAGAATCCTTAACAGAGAGGGGAGTGAGTATAATCAAAACATTTTTTTAAACTTTTAAGAACTAATAAAAATTTTAAATTGCAAAATTAAATTTATCATTTGAGAATTTCATACCTGTTTGATCAAATTAACCTTCTACTTCTTCCTGTACAATTCCTTCCATATCCCTATGTCTCATTTATCATGCCTTTTCTCCCTATACACACATACATATCATTCATAAATATATAAGTATATATATGAATTCATATATATATATATACATATATATATGTATTACTAACTTTTATTCATATATATATATATATATATATATATATATATATATATATATATGTATATATATATATTGTGTTGGAGGTTTACTGCCAATAATCTCACCCTTTATAGGTTGTTTTTAAGTCCGGCTGCCTGGTTGAATTCAGATGTTCTGGCTCAAAACATCACTCTATACTGACTGATTCAAACTGGTTTCTCTTGGCTTCTTATTGTTTGCTTTGTTAGGAAAAACTGCTCTAAATTCCACAAACTGAATTGCACTGACTGTGCTGACTGCACTGAGTACATAAACTGAAATGAACTGAATAGAACTGCATGAACCCAACAGCTCAACTACAATCAGTTGAACTGCACTGAACTTGACTCAATTGAACTGCACTTCCTGTACTGCCCTCCACTCCTGTCTCACTCTGCACTGCTTTTTAATAGCCTCCCTGTATCCCATTCTGAAGCTATGACATTTAAAAGTGCATATGTTGATGTAAACCAGCCACTTTTCTACAATCTAGTGTCTTTCATCTAATCTCACTCACTCGTTCTGTTTATCAAGGTACAGTTAGATTTTTACGAATCCACACATAAACTAGACATGGAGACACTCACATTCCATGTGCAGCCCCACACCAATGAACTAGGCTTCTCACTACTTTAAACACAAAACAATTTAAAGAAGGTGCTTAAATAAGAGAATTTAAGGTTTTCAAACTAATTTATTCACTCTCTGAGTTTGCTTACTACATTTTGTTAATAAATACCTAGTTTTATGTCTTTGTGGCATCATTTTGTTGAAACTCAAAATACATCATCCTTAACTATTTCTGATATTTATTTATTGTTTTTAGCTTTTAAAAGAGAGAGTGCCTCTTGCCTGTAACCTATGGATTAAGGAGACCGAGGCAATATGATTGCTATGAGTTCAAACTGAGACTAGGCTAAAGATTACTATGCCCAAATAAACATGACAAAATTATCAAGTATAATTTTGTTTTATTAAAGTAGTTTGTAATTGAAACTAATTTATTAATATTAAAAATTACTAAAATCAGGCACTAGACAAGGCTGCCCACTCTCCCACTACCTATTCAATATAGTACTGGAAGTTCTAGCCAGAACAATTAGACAACAAAAGGAAGTCAAAGGATACAAATAGGAAAGGATGAAGTTAAAATTTCACTATTTGCAGATGATATGATAGTATAATTAAGTGACCCTAAAACTTCCACCAGAGAACTCCTGAACCTGATAAACAACTTTGGCAATGTGGCTGGATATAAAATCAAGTCAAACAAATCAGTAGCCTTTCTCTACTCAAAAGATAAACAGGCTGAGAAAGAAATTAGGGAAACGACGCCCTTCACAATAGTCACAAATAATATAAAATACCTCGGTGTGAATCTAACCAAGCAAGTGAAAGTTCTGTATGATAAGAACTTCAAGTCTCTGAAGAAAGAAATCAAAGATCTCAGAAGATGGAAAGATCTACCATGCTTGTGGATTGGCAGAATTAATATAGTAAAAATGGCCATTTTGCCAAAAGCAATCTACAGATTCAATACAATCCCCATTAAAATCCCAACTCAATTCTTCTCAGAGATAGAAAGAGCAATTTGCAAATTCATTTGGAATAACAAAAAACCCAGGATAGGAAAAATTATTCTCAACAATAAAAGAACTTCTGGAGGAATCACTATCCCTGACCTCAAGCTGTACTACAGAGCAATACTTATAAAAACTGCATGGTATTGGTACAGAGACAGGCAGAAGATCAATGGAATAGAATTGAAGATCCAGAAATGAACCCACACACCTATGGACACCTGATCTTTGACAAAGGAGCTAAAACTGTTCAGTGGGGGTTAGGGGGGAGAACAGCATTTTCAACAATGGTGCTGGTTCAACTGGAGGTCAGCATGTAGAAGAATGCAAATTGATCCATTCTTATCTCCTTGTACAAAGCTCAAGTCCAAGTGGATATAAAGGACCTTCACATAAAACCAGATACAATGAAACTAATAGAAAGAATGTGAGGAAGATCCTCAAATATGTGGACACAGGGGAAATGTTCCTGAACAGAATACCAATAGCTTATGCTCTAAGATCAAGAATTGACAAATGGGACCACATAAAATTACAAAGCTTCTGTAAGGCAAAAGACACTGTCAATGGGACAAAAGGGCAACCAACAGATTGGGAAAAGATTTTTACCAATCCTACATGCAATAGAGGGCTAATATCTAATATATACAAAGAACTCAAGAAATTAGACTCCAGACAACCAAATAACCCTATTAAAAATGGGGTACAAAGCTAAACAAAGAATTATCAATTGAGGAAACTTGAATGGCTGAGAAGCACCTAAAGAAATATTCAATATTCTTAGTCATCAGAGAAATGCAAATTAAAACAACCCTGAGATTCCACCTAACACCAGTCAGAATGGCTAAGATAAAAAAACTCAGGTGATAGCAGGGGCTGGTGAAGATGTGGAGAAAGAGGAACATTCCTCCATTGTTTTGGGGATTGAAAGCCGGTACAATCACTCTTGAAATCACTCTAGTGGTCCTCAGAAAATTGTACATAGCATTCCCTGGGGATTCAGCTATACCACTCATGGGCATATTCCCAGAAGATGCTCCAACATATAACAAGGGCATATGCTCCACTATGTTCATGGCAGCCTTATTTACAATAGCCAGAAGCTGGAAAGAACCCAGATGTCCTTCAACAGAGGAATGGATACAGAAAATGTTGTATATTTACACAATGGAATATTACTCAGCTATTAAAAACAATGAATTCGAGAAATTCTTAGGTAAATGGATGGAACTAGAAAATATCATCCTGAGTGAGGTAACCCAATCACAAAAGAACACACATGGTATGTACTCACTGATATTTGGATATTAGCCGAAAGTTCGCAGTATCCATGATACAACTCACAGACCATATGAAGCTCATGAACAAGGAAGCCCAAAGTGTGGGTGCTTTGGCACTTCTTAGAAGGAATAAAATAATACTCATGGGAGCAAATATGGAGACAAAGTGAGGGACTGAACTGAAGGAGGGGCTATCCGGAGACTGCTCCACCTTGGTATCCATCTCTTGTGCAGTCACCAAAGGTAGATGCTGATGTGGATGCCAGAAAGTGCATGCTGACAGGAGCCTGATATAGCCTGATATAGCTGTCTCCTTAGTGGTCTGCAAGAGCCTGAAATATACAGAGGCAGATACTCACAGCTAATCATTGAGCTGATCATGAGGTTCCCAATGGAGGAGTGAGACAGAATACTGAAAGAGCTGAAAGGGTTTTCCTGTTCCATGAGACCAACATTAGCAACCAACCAGAGCTCCCAGGGTCTAAACCACCAGCCTGAGACCACAAAGGGAGTGACCCATGGCCCTAGCTGTATATGTAGGGGAGAATGACATTGCCAGGCATAGGTGGGTGAGGAAGTCCTTGGTCCAGTGAAGGCTGGTTGCCCCAGTTTGGGGGAAATAGTGGGTGGGGAGGTGGGAATGGGAGGGTGGGTGAGGACCTTTCCTCATAGAAGCAGGAGGAGGGGGATGGAATAGGGGGTTCACGGGGGGGGGATGGGGAAATGGGATTGATTACATCTGAAATGTAAATAAAATATCCAATAAAATTAAATTAGCAAAAAACAATTGTGTGACACATGTACACAAAAGGATACAATACTACTTATTATTATATTTATTCAAGTCTGGGAAGGTATGAGGATGTTCATTTCATACTTACTTTTGATTACTGGTGAATAAAGCATTCAGCCTTTGGCTCATTTTGTAGCAATAAATTAAGTTTACACTACTGAGTAGTTGTATTTATCAAATACAAAGCATTTTATATTAAAAATATAAAATGGTTTTTTGTATCTATTCAAAACTTTCATTTGATATTTGTTATCTGACCTAGGTAAAGTGTCTAGTTCAGTCATCCTTAAGTATGTTAAAATCAATAAGTTTAAACATTTACAATCGCAAAGTTCAAGAATTTCTGAAAATTCTGTTTTTAGTAAATATCATTAGGTAAAAAATTATTATGACTCAAGTTACTTATTACAAAAAAAAGAAAACTGGGAGAAGGAATATGAAGAAAAAGATTAGAAAGAAGAGAAGAGGCTGAGGAGAAAAGAGAACAAATGAATGCAAGGAGAACATAAGATTGTTGTGTGGTCTGTGTCCTCTAGAGGTTTTGAGAATGGTCTTCCACAGGAGACCTGACTGGATTACAGTATAAAAGTTGCAAATGCTAAAGAATGATACTTGCTATGATGCCCATCAAGAGGTTATTATTATTTACAATAAATACAATTGATCAATAGGCAGTAATCAAATCTTTTGTTCCTAGTTCTAATCCTGCATAGAATAGTTAAAGCTGATTTCTTGGTATGAAGTTTATAACAATTGTTTGTTTTGAAGATGCATCATGTTTGAAGGCAGATGTTTTTATTTCTAGAGATGCCAATGAGTCAAACAGATCACTTACTCTGTTGATAATATAATACCTACATTTTATTATTTGTGTTAATTTTACTGCAAGTAGAAAAAAAAGGTTCAAAAATTTAAGTCTATACAAGCCAGTATTTTTTTAAATAATTATTTTATTTATTTATATTCCAGGTGTTGCCTCCCTCCCACAGTTCCTCTTCCCATTCCTCCTTGCTCTTGCTTCTGAGAGGGTTCCCCCTGCCTCCCCCTTCCCTGGGGCCTCAAGTCTCAGATTAAGTACATTTTCTCCCATTGTGGCCAGACCAGGCAAACCTCTGCTATATATTTGGGCCAAACTCTCATCTGTGTCTTTAGTTACTGTGGACCTTCTGGGAGGCACTCAGGCTGTAGGGTTGGGGCAAGTATCATGGGCTACTGATCTGGTCAGGGTGGGGAAGTAGACCAGAAAAGAAAACAGTACTTTTAAAATAGCAATTATAAAAATGCTTGAAATTTTTAGGAATTTTTAAAAAATTTACTTATAAAAAGACTTTGTAAGAAACATTTCAAGTCATTTTACTAAATATTTTAAGGACAAGTTTAAAAACAATTATTTTAAATAATATTGAATTTTGAGCAGACAATAAATAGTATTTCTAATTATTTTCTTAAAGAAACTTCTTTCTTTCTTTCTTTCTTTCTTTCTTTCTTTCTTTCTTTCTTCCCTTTTCTTTCTTTTTTCCTTCCATTCTTCTTTCCTTCCTTCCTTTCTTTGATTTCTTTGATGTTTGCTTTTGAGATGGGGACTCATGTACTCATGTTTCCTGGGCTAGCCTCAAACTTTCTATTGGCCTGAGAATGATCCTGATGTCCCGATCTCTCTTTCTCTGTCTCCCAAATGCTAGGATTTCAAGCTTGCATAGCCACACCCATTTTATGTGGTGCTATAGATGGAACCATGAATATATGCCAGGTATTCACTCTGATAGCTGTGATAAATCTCTAGCCCCTCAAAGTACATGAAACCTTTAGAGAGCCATCAATATGCGTTTAAGTAAATGTGCCTTCCTGGCAGCCAAGAACCTAAGTTCTATCACCAGAAACATGATGGGAGGAAGAAAACAAACGAAGAAAATTCTCTGACCTTCACACACATACCCTGGAATGCTTGCTCCTGCTAATCATATATGCACCCACACAAAACTCTTAAAATATGTCTGAAAGGTGACACAGTGGTTGATTTTCCTCAGAATAAAACAAGGAGGAAAACTCAGTGTTCTGTTTGGATCTGTCCTTCAGTGGTTGATCATTTGTCTTTTCTGCATACGTCTCTGGGGTATAACTCCATTTATGACTCTTAGTGCACAGACAAAATGAAAACAAAGAACAGTGAATGAGCAAAGTAAGCAATGCTTCGAATGCGTCAGTAAGCAATTGCATTAAGAAGCTGGTGACAACATCACTTTTACAAATTCAGTTCAGGACTTGTTTTTCTTGAATATGGTGAGTAGTTAATAAACAGTGACTGAATTTAAAGAAAAAAAGTTGATTTAAGATGTGGGTCATCTAATCTCAGTGCTGAGCTTAGAGTTTACACAACACATTCATCTTCATATTCATAAATATGCATTCTGGTACTCTGATTGCAAAGGGATACTTACATACTTTATGTCTATATGGAGCTCCTCGATCGTATGAACAAATATAACTTTCTAAAATCAAATATAAACAAAACAAATATAAATTTCTAAAATAATTAAGACAAAGCTCAGTTCCTAATATAGTCCCTAATATATTGGTTATAAACCCAATGAAGAATATCTTAAGAATACTCTTTCATGTTATTCAGACTCCAGCAGGAGAGCACGTCAAAGCTGAGAGTGAATTGCACTTTCTCTGGAATAAATGTTTCTCCCTTTTCTAACTAGCTGTTATGAAACACTTAGCTCTTTCTCCTTAGGTCTCACTGCATTATATCATAGTTAGGTGTGGTTCTAAGTGATCACTTACTTTGTAAGCAGCTTTTGAAAACTTTTATAATAAACTCCCAAGTGCAGCATTATCCTTGAGATGAGAGGAGGAACATATGGTTATAATGTGCGCTGTCAGTGTTTCCTTTAGTTATGCAAAGGAGTGCTGGCAAAATGTAACCTGGTACTGAAAAAAACCTAAAAGCTTGTTACAATAAATGCACTTTGTATAACCTACAGCAAAATGGCAATGTGGCTATTTATATGAGTTAAATCACTAAATTTTACTTTATATAGATGTTTGCTGATGACCCGAAATACAAATTTAGAAGTAATTCTCAGATATAGGATTTTTCTTTAGTGTTTTTTAGCTGATACATAAATAAATTGCAAATGTATGAAAAATATAAATTGAACCTTGTCTATGGATATTGTTGACTGTAGCTTCTATCATGCTGAACACCAACATTCTTAGTTTTTGCCTTTTCTCTATTAATAAATGTAAGTAGAAAATCAGTAGTCAATTTGAAAAATCTCTTGTATTAAACTTTATAGTCATTGACATTTAGTGACATGCTTTATTATTTATGTCCAGATTACCTACTTTATATGAGGGTTCAATAAATGGTTCTTGAGTTGGTCTAAATTTATGTTTTTAATAATAGGAAATTATACTGATAGAAAAAAAATATTGGTTAACTCTTACTTCTTGTTCTTTACTGAGGCATTAATTCATAGCCAGCATGGAGATTGAGTGCCTGGCACCAGGTATTTTTATTAGAATCTTGAAATAAATACACAAAATACACAAAATACACAAAATATTTAAAATAACAGCGTGCTAACAAGTCAGTTCAGTGGGCAGACAGACTATGTAACCGCTGGCTTTCTGAGATTTAGACTTGGTAAGACAAAAGGCAAATAAATATGAATCCTCAATGATAAGTAAATCATGCACAAAAAAAGGGAAAAGTTATGAATTAATAGAGGAAATTATCAGAATAGAAGACAGTCTTGGCCAGAGAAAAATAGTCTTGAGAAAGATATGGGGAAAACATATAAAAAAAAAAAAACCCTCTAGCTCTGTTTTTAATGTTTATTTTAGTTTTTAAGAATTTCACACACACACACACACACACACACACACACACTCACACACACACTCACACACACACATACACATACTACAAATGTAGTGAGTTTTGACCAACTCTACAACCCACTTTTGTATCACCCCCAAAGCTTTCATCTTTTCCACCACTTAACAATAGTGACTGCAGTAAAACACTGTTTTCCAGATATGACAAAAATGGTTTTAAATTGACAGCTACTCCCAATTTCTTCTGGAATTCTATGTGTTTCTATGTTCTCGTATAAATCTCCACATAATAATTCTATGGTTTTCCAACCTCAACTCTAATAGAGTAAAAACTGAAATCTTCGTTTGCCTTCAAATGTTCATTCACCACCCTTATTTCCCATCTGGTAACTACAAGCAGATCTTTGGTCCCAGGAGCACTCCGGGAATTGCCTTAAGTAAACTAACTTTACTCTGATTCCTCAAGAGCGCTAGAGTCTCTCTTTTTCAGTATTTCTTGATTTACCTATAGTTTAGGTGCTTATCTCACTTCACGTGATTAATCAGGATGAGCAGGATAATAATGTAAGGCTCTTAAAGCATTAACACCACATGTATGAGGACATCACTCCAGCATGATAAAAGCAGTTTGCTATAACATCAACTTTTCACTAATCACAATTCTTTCACTGTCTTCCAATGGGGAGGCCTTGCTGAGGTCTGAGCTAAAGGCACACTTTTGCTTTAGAGAATTTTGCTCTTGTCTTGGGGTTTCTATTGCTGTGATAAAACACTATGACAAAAAGGAAATTGGGGAATGAAAGTCTATTTCCTCAGAGATCTGAACCCTACACATCAATTTTTAATTCTGAAAAAGGTTGTTCATACACCAGTCTGATTGGTGCATTTTGCTAATTGAAGTTTGCTCTTCACAAATAACTTTGATTTGTGTTCAGCTGACCTAAACTGGCCAACATGTTTCCATTCTGTGAAGAAAACAAACGTGTATTGTTCTCTTTATACATTCTCCATTACAGTCAGCTAATGCATCCCTTAAATATCTCCTCAGCTGTGAGAACACATTCCTTACCCTGCATATCCTATCTGAAAATGTACGGATGCCTATTATGGTATCTAACATCTGTTTAAATGATCACTTTTGGCCTTTGCACTAGAGTAAATTTGTCTAAAGCTATGAATGAAATGTAGTAATTGAATCCCCCAAATACTACTGTGTGTCCCTCCATAAGGCTACATCAGTGATGTCAACATCTATGTTAATAGATTGCTTTTCCAGTGTATACTTTCACAGTCTTTAATTTATTTTATATTTCAGCTATATGTTAGAATAACCATAATCTGAAATGTTTTAATGTATAGAAATCAGGAAACATTTCTCATAATCATTACCTCTGAGAACAGACACTTAATTAGCTTTAGAACAAATACACTGCTTGAGACTGGTCTTTGTTTATGGCCACAGTTTATTTTCCAACTTGATATATACACATCAGATAGTTTTTTTTGGATATTATTTTCTTTAGATTCCACAAAGCTAGACTCACCAAAATAAATGAAACAAAGTCTTAGGCGCTTAGAAAAGAATCTTAGGGAGGGGAAATGGGAAAAGAAGATAACATCTGTATTGTAAATAAATAAAATATCCAATAAAAATTTTTTTAAAAAAAGAAAATTTCACAACAGAAAAAAAAGAGAAAAGAATCTTAGTTTACTACTTAGACTGAGAAGTATTTAATTATGTCTTCTACTCTCGGAATTTTTTGAGTTTACATGAAATAACTGGTAGCAGTGTGTGAAGTGATGGAGTCAGCAAAGCATTTGCTTTGTAAGTACTGAGACCTGAGATGAGTCCTCAGGATCCATATAAATATGTTTATGATGATAACATGTGCTTGGAATCACTGAGGAAGCACATACAGAAGAATCCCTGTGGCTCACTGGTCAGCCAGCCTAGACTAACTGCTGAGCTTCAGGCCAATGAGAGATTCTGTTTCAAAGGGCTTTAACAACCTTCCTGCCTATTGTATCTGAAACTCCAAATGTACATATACATGTATATAATGTGCTCACACACACATGTGCCTCCATACATATGCATATGCACCCATGCATCCACTAAGATAATTTAACAACACTAGTCTATAAGCTTCTGAGCATTACCTATGTTTATAAATTTTGATTTGTAAAATACCTGCAGAAAAAAATAAATTTGTTACGTTAGGATGAAAAACCACAAGCTTACTGATAAATAATGGTTTAGAGAAGAAATAGAGGCTAAATGGAATAAACCAGAAGTATGGACTGTAGAGATATTGATATTCTTCAATTGTGAGTAAGGCAATCCCTTTGAAACAATTCAAAAGGGTAGAAATGCTCTGAGGAAAGCCTATAATAGGGAAAGTCTCAACTCTTAGCAATTCTTTTATTTTAATGATTACATAGCTGTCTGTAGTTATATGAAAAATACTTTAAGTAATGTTATACGCTTAGATCATAAACTACAGTACATGGGGAGTATCTAAGTAATAGCGTTGCATAATAAAAATAAAATGGACTGGGAATATGATCTTTGTGTGATACCTGTCTACACTTACACTGAATTCAACATCATTTATCACTTCTGAGTCTTTTCAGTATTATATATGTTTTGACATAAAAACATTAAAATAAAATCTCAGGTTATGAAAACTCAATATTGAACAAAGAGTAATAATAAAATTATATAATAATATTTTTATGAAAGGCGTAAATTATGATTGCTGCCTTTACTCTGGTTTCCATATTATTAAGAAAACGTCTTGAAACTTTTAAGCTGACTAACTTAATAGATCAGGCATTTTACACAAAGCCAGAAGTGGCTGAATCATCAGAAAAATCTGTTAACCACAGAAAGGATATTTATTTTATAATGGACTATTTTCTGTGGATGTGAGCCTTGAGGTAGAGTTAAACTGAGGTTCAGCTCCGTTTTGATGCAGCCAGATACCAAGGATTCAGCCAAATGTTTTTGCTTCTAAGTGTTTTTTCTTTTTTCTAAATTTGTTTCACTTAAGGTTTCTTATATTTTACAGTATTCATAAATGTTTGGGCATATACTTTTGAAAATAAAATTTTGTTATAACATAAAACTGTGTATACAAAGATAAATTCCTATTATACACATAATTTTAAATAATTTGGGAGTTTTGTCCATTTTATCTTTACTTACATTCTTTTTGAAGGTATACTTAGCTTTAGTGTACTAAAATGTAATCTCTGACAGCAAATAGTACATTTATGATCAATAAAAACTATTAAGTTAATGATTAAAATAGGTAAGAGTTTTAAAATATTTAATTATTTTGTCACCAAATGAATGTGTGTTGAGGAGATATTGGTGTTTGTGTGTGGACATACCCATTAAATCTGGTAGCCAATGGACCAGTGAAACTCTGAGACAATTACAGAGTTTGCGTTTTGTTCACCACATAGATTCTCATGTAAAATCTTGGAATTGTTTGTACTGTTATTTATATTCAAGGTGACATATAGCCACTTAGTTTTTGATACTCTTGATTTCCTTCCTGTGAGGTAGCAGGATATTTGTAAGAGTACCTATTGTAAGTCAACAACAGTTTATTAAAATTGAGAAGATATCTTCAACTGGCACATATTCAGTTCTCACCCTGAAAAGAAATTGTACCTTATTATTATTATGACTGGTTCTCAAGTTTCTCCCATCTAACATTAACATTGATGGGTAGCTTAAATAACTGTAGCTTAAATAACAGTAACTCTTGCCTGGTCAAACCACTGTGTTATGTACCCTTGCTGTGAGGCTTCACACTTCCAAAATATGAGTTTCTAAGGGTTATGACCAACAGACAAATAAGTTATGTAGCTGAAGGAAAATGCATGGTACAAGTGATGAGGGTTCAAAAAATGTGTTACTGTCTGAAGGTATAAGGGAACTATGTATGGGTTGGAGAAATAACTTAAGGTATATAGAAAGCTGTCTCAGATTCTTTCCTTGTCTTCTATGCTACTGTTCGGGTAATACTCACCCTCCTCTTCACCCATAGTCAGAATACACAACCTTTTCTCCAGACATCTTTGTACTTCTCCAAACTTCTTCCTCAACTTGTTCCTTTCAAGGATTTTTTTCCTCATTCCCTCATGCACTATTCCCTTACCAGGAAAGAATGTCCACTTCAGAACTGACATACATTTTGATCTTTTCTCTGACAACAGCTCCCAGGATACTCCTTCTCTGACCAATCCCACTGCATGGGATACCACCTCTCCTTCGCTTGGTATACATCATAAGCCTCTCTCTATTTCACTCAAATACCCTCCGTCTATATTCCACTCCTACCCTTAACCAGCATCTGCCTGGACCTCAGACCCATCATTTCTATACCCCACCTCTTCATCCTAAATTCTCCCATACAAAAAAAAAAAAAAAACCAAAAAACAAACAAACAAACAAACAAAAAAACTAGTAGAAACTTCAATCCAGTCCCGTACCTTCACTCCATTAATGTTGCTTTGGTCTCTTTGCATGCTGTTAAGTCTCTGACCCTTTGGCAGGCTCTCTATTACCCCTGACAACATCACTCACTTTCCAGTCCAGAGACCTAAAGACACTGTATTCTCAATCCTCCAGGATTTATACTTTTAAGACATTTTCACCTTTATATAGATGGATCCCACCCAATACTCAGCAATCCTTACAACTGACCTCCACTGTCCTTCTTCAAGGAGTCAGACACTATTCCCACCTTTTTAGCCAACCACTCTCACAGACTTGGCCTGCCTTCCCACGTTTTCTTCCTGCCTGTTTCAGAATGAATGTAGATAACCTCCTCCTCTGCAATCCCTTCCACTATGGTAGCCAATTTGCCAATCGCTGTCATCACTGTACCCCAATTTCCAATCTCTACATCAGCTACTGACTCCTTGTCTCCTTACTCATCCAAATCCCCCTTTGGGAATTAAAACAAAGTTCTCTCAACTTTTCCACACTAATCCCAGAAACCTGTTATAGATTTTCCCTCTCACCATTTGCCAAACGCCTCTCCAATCCATCCATATTCCTAAAGTGTCTCAATTTCCAAACCTACCTACAGGAAAGACTATTCTGATATAACAAAGCCACTCAAATTGTATTCTTTCCAACACAACCAGACCCTGCTTTCAGATAGCAATTATTCCCCCAAATGACCTTAGATAGACAATCTAAATTTCCATGGCTCCTCTTACAAACCCTTAATCATACTTTAAATAAGTATTCATAGCAACCAACAGCCAAAGATTTCCTCCTTATTGCCTAGTCTTAACAGTGGGATTCCCTCACTCATTACCCTAGGACCTATCTCCGTTTCCCTGGTTTTGGGATTCCTCAACTACCAGCACCATGAACCCAAAAGTATATCCAGGAAAAAACAGAACAAAACAAAACAAACAAACAAACAAACAAACAAACAAACAAAAACTCTTTAATTTTATCTCTGTCTCTAGTTTATTTGTCTCAATAGATTTTGATTCAACTACATTCTGCTCAAGCAACTCCAGTGCCAGTCCTGGCTTGGAATCTACACTTTGGTCTAACCTCTATACTTCTAAACTATTCTTCCATAGCCCTCAGATGGTCCCACAGAACCTGGATGCTGACTGAACCAGCCTGCTTCCCGAACTTGACCAGCAACCCAATTTCTTTAGTTCCCTAACAACAATGGCCCCAATCTCTGCAGGAAGAAATCAGAGAGAGAAAGCCTCCTTGTTCAACACCCAACAACCCAGTAATAAAACAAAAAGGTGGTAATGAGGGGATTTTCACCATCCTTGTCATGACAAACATGGCTGTGGCAGGCCTTGCCCTTTACCCCACTAATAACTGTTAGATTACATTTCTAAAACTAGCCCTGAGTGTCTTTTCCCTTATTTGGCTAATTCTTCCTCCTGAGGCTGTGTAAGGTTATGGGGTCCCGTCTGCTCTGAGCTTACCTCACTTTGTCGCAGGTGTTGGGCTGTAGGGAAGCCCTGGGACCCTGCTCCACGGGTGGGGAAGTGCAGCGTGAGGTACAGGACAGCTGGAGCTGGTTCTCAGGCTCTTGGATACCCAGGCATCACTGAAAGCCTTGGAAGAGTTGAGAAGGAGTTGGGGCCTGAGGGCTGAATCTAGCACGGAGGGGGGAGGGAGTGGGGAGGGAAGCTCTAGCTGGTCCCTTGGAGAGAGTCCTTGGTTTGGGCTTGGGCTTGGTGGTGACTGTGGCTGGGAGCACAGAGAGGCCTTTTACAGGAGATTAGAGGGCTGGTCTATACGCAAAGGCCTTCTCTATGGCTCCCCACATCTGATCTCGATGAAAAGAGGCTGTCCATGGTTTTAAGACATTTATTGTCATGGTGGAAAGTGCATGAGTAAAATCAAACCCCACTTCTCAGGGTGATAATGTTAAATATCTTTTGCAGGGAAGAATGTCTGGGAAAGAAAGCTTATTGGCTAAGCCCTCCAGGCCTTTAGGTACCTCATTAAAATGGAGATCTGTCTTGAGCTTACATGATCACAGGTCACATCTTCTACATGTGGAGGGGCTTGGGTATTGCCCTATGTCACTGATGGCCACAAATCTATGGGGGTGGGGGGTTGGGGCTAGTGACCGGGATCTGGTGCCCAGGAGTAGGTGAAGTGTCTACTGTTCCTTCAGGGTTTCCAGAATTTCAAACTTTAGCTCAACCAGGAACAAGGCCACCTTTCGTGGTCCCAAAAGGCTGCCGACCAAAGTCTAGCTATCAAAGTATTGAAGTCCAGCTACTCAAAGCCAAAGCGGGCTCACCTAATTAACATGCCCAATTAAAATGAAATATGTCAGTGTAACAGGAGGTTTCTCATTTTACTTTTATAAACCACCATTTGTCTATGTGTGCCATCTGTCTCCTCTCTACCCAGAAGCAGTATTTTGTTTCACTCCAGGACAAATATCCCCTACCCCTCTTCCTTCCTTTCTCCCTCACCTGCTTTCTCTATCTCCTATTTTTGTCCCTTATCCTAGCTTTCTGTCCCTCTAGGGGAAATACATCTCCTTTGTGCTGAGAACTTGAACTTGGCGGTGTCTTGGGCTGATAATTTTCCTTTCATATGGGGTCTTTAGTTTGTAGAAAATCTGTCCAGATCCGTCCAGCTTTTTTAGAGTAGCCCTTGAGAAGACATGTGTTATTCTACTAGTTCTGCCTGTATACGTTGTTTGGTCTTTTTTTTTTTTCTTTGCAGCTATTAATATTCATTCTTTGTTCAATATGTGTATTCTTTGCTTTTATGTGTCAAGGGGAATTTCTTTTCTAATGCAATGTATTTGTAGTTCTACTTGCTTTATACCTTGGTAAGTATCTCTTTAGGTTAGGAAAAATTTTTCCATGATTTTCTGGGACTTTAATCCGGTTTCTTTTCTTTCATCTGTTATTATTATTATTATTATTATTATTATTATTATTATTATTTTATTATTATTATATTTGGTCTTTTCATAGTCTTCACTATATTGGATGTTCTGTATCACAAGATTTTTTTAAACATTTTCTTTGTTCAAAGTATCTATACTTGAGATTTTTTTTCTTCTCTCTGATATTTTATTGGTGAAGCTTGCCTCTAAGATTCCTGTTCTATAGGGTTTATCCCCAAACTTGTTGCCTGTAGGTGCAATATGTTCTTCTAGCTGGGATGCCTCAGTAGGAGAGGAAGTGTTTAGCTTCACAGAGACTTGAAGTGCCAGGGTGGGAGAATATCCAGGGAGTTCCACCTGCTCAGAGGAGAAGGGGAGGCGAAATGGGGGTAGTGTGTCCTGGAGGTGGGTAGTAAGCAGGATGTAAAATGAATAAGTTAATTAATGAATGAATGAATTTTAAAAATAAATTTTGGAAAGCAAAAAATAATAGATTCCTATTCTAGTTACTTTGTTTTTCATTTATGAATTTACCTCAGTTTGGGTTTTTCTTACTGGCTATATTTCCACTTTTGGATTTTGAATTGTTTTATTTATTTTCTTCCACTTTTTGGTTCTGTTTTCATAGATTTTTAAATGAGAATTAAAATTTTTTTCTTTAAAGATCTATATCATATTTATAGGGGTTATCTTTTGCTTCAATTATGCTGCAATTCCTAGGGCCTCCTGTGGTAGTGTTGGTAGGCTGTAGTGCAGACATTTTGTCCTAGCTGTTATTTATTGTGTTTTTATCTTGGTTTCAAGGCATCTGAGTTCGGGAAGATTGTACTTCTCCTTGCTAGTATCTGCTTTTGTCTTCATTTGGTGGGTGTTTGTCCCTTGATATTTGTTTCTCTTTTTCATTATTAGGGGAGTTTGTTGCTAGGTTGGTAATTCTTTTAGGATCCTTGCAGATAATGACCACTGACTGGGACTTAAGGAGTAAAATGTGTTCTTAGTTATTGTGAGCTGACCCTTGGGAATGCAGATGAACAGAGAGGGACTGAGATAGTCTACAGAAAGAAGAAAGCAGGATATTTTACTAGGGGTTGCTTCATCCCCAGGGTATGGGGTCATAGAGTGAGGGGAGGTCACATTTACATGGTGATATATAGTACTGTAAGAAATGAAACTATACAATAATTTTGAATATAGAAATTTTGATATCTCAATCCTAATCAAATACTGCTTATTTTGATTAATTTGATTTTACTGCATTTTCCCTATTCACATATGTGTGTGTGTGTGTCACAATACTTCAAAGTCTGTATCTATTTATAGCTATAAAGTATGAACCAGTATGATTTTTTTCTTTTATAAACAAAGAATTTGTGAGTCACAGAACTATTCAGTACATATATCCACACCCCCTCTTCTCAATAGTAACATGCCTATGGCAACTACAGCAGTAGAGGAAATAAAATTTTATGCAAAACCCGATTCAGTAGGAATATGGCATTGGTTATATGTACGGAAAGGAGAATATCACTCATAAAAAGCAAAAATGAAATGTGTCATAATGTACTTTATCTCATCTAAAACACAAAGAGCCAGTCTTCAATACTGCACTTGGGTAAAGTTTTTCTAAAACTGCATTCCAAAGGGTTTTTAGGTAGATGTTGCCAAAAGTCTATTCTCAATTCACTCTTCATCATTTCTTTCAGTTATTAGAATATATTTTTTCAAAATAAAAAGAAGGAATGGTCTTGAGCAAGAATGAAATCAGAGTAGAGTGCATGTGTCAATGAGTCAGACTGCTTACATTACTAAGATTAATTTTGTTTCCTTGATGCTTCCTAGCCAAGTAAAAAACTTTCTTCTCAAGAGCCTTTGACAGGTCAACACAAATTTTAATCATTAAGAGAGAAAAAAAGTTCAGAAGTATAGTATAATTTTCTCAACATTTTGCCTATTTAATACTTTTCAAATGAATTCATAATTTCTATTGTTAATTTTCTTCCATTATTAAAGTCAAACTCCCAAACTCTATATAGGCATACATACATGTACAAACACACATATACACACAAACACACAACACACACACAAACACATATACACACATGTATACACAGAGGGACAGAGACAGACATAGACACAGAGAAAGATAAACAGACAGAAATATATGTCTCCTCTTTTTCTTTAAATACTGTTTATTTTGATTAAATTGATATTGGACCCCAGTGAATAATTTATATTCAGTTATTTTAATTAACCTCAAGGTATATTTTTATATTGGTAAAATTTTAAGTAAATATCATAAATGGCAAGTGAAGACAATCTAGAGAAACATGGGATAAGCACTATTAAGGTTATAAAGAATCACATTGGAAATGACTCTCAGTTTAGTTATTTGAGTAACCAAATAGTTTATAAAACAAACCATTAGTCAATTATACATTTTTTAGTGTAATATTGGAATACTATTTCAAATTACATATAAAAACCAGCACACTTACAAATCTGAAAACCATTTCAAGAATTCATTTTTGTATTTCTATTCTAGTATTTAAAGTACATGACTATAAATATAAATTTGGCATTTGTGTAAATTATTTTCAAACAAGAGTTTGGGAGAACACTTCACAGCTGTTGCTTATATTATTTGTGTGTGCGGGGGGGGTGTCTTTTATGAGTGCACGTTTATTGCATGTATTTGACTGAGAGAATGTAGTATAATAATCTTCACCAACAACCTAGAAATAATGCAAATGTTTAGAGAAAGCCATGGGCCAGGGTTTGAACACATCTCTCAATCTTGAAGTATCATCAATTTGCATATCAATTGATCTTTCTCTATTCTTCATATTTAAAATATAGACATTGAATTGGAGTCACTTCTCTTTGAGGTTATTTTCATCTAAGATCCCAATGATGGGCAATGACTCTGGCTCTTTTTCTTTTTCCCTGTTTTAAAAATGATTACTGCCCAGTCCTTCTTTAACTTTTTTAACTTATTTGAGATAGTGAGACTGTGAGTTAAGGGCCTATAGCAAATTCATGGCTTTGAGTTTATTGTTAGGGAGTTTTCTGTATTTTCTTTAGAAATAGCTGAGAGGAGTTAACAGACAACAGTCCAGATTGCCTTACATGGATAGTTGGTTTTCAAAACATCAGAAATCCACAGAATTGACATTACAAACATTTCTGTATTAATGTTCATTTTGATTAGATACCTGTCTGCTCCTGACAGCTTCCTGTCTTGGATTCTAAGAAGAAATTGAGCATCCTTGGAGTTACTCCAGTTGTGCAGTGACAGCCACTAGGCAAGAATTGCCTCTTTCTATCTACAGACAAAATACTGTCCAGAAAAGGACACACTTGCAGAATAGTTGACTGATTTTATCTGCCAATACAGAGTAATCAGCCCTTAATAATTCTGCATCACTAGGTCTGTCAGATGATCCTGGGCCAGAAGGCTGAAGATCGGATGCTGCAACATTCTGTAGTATAAGGACTGTCCAGGTGTTCAGTGGTCTCTATAAATTGGGTATATTTTAGAAGCTATGCTTTGTATTTCCTATAATCTCAGTTAACTCAGTCATTCTGGATTTCTGATTGGGTTGAAAACTTATAGTCTCATAGCCAATCCTTGCTATTTACTTTCAGAGAAAAGATTTGAGAGGATGGTTTTCAGCTGACATTCATTCTAAAGCCATGAAAAAAAAAAAAAAAAAAAAAAGCCAGGTTCAGAACTAAGTCTTTTATTTAGGAGAGATGACAGAGGTTCTGCTTAGTCAACAAAATGATGGACTGGGTATTAGGTCTATCTTGCACCTTACTGACATAAATTAGTATAGCTATGCTCTAACTGTATTTTGAGAGAAAAGTTTTATTTTAACAGGAAGGGTGATATGTAGGAGAAGCTAAGGTGGGAGGAGTACAGAGATGAGGAGTAAGGAGAGGAGGAGGAGAAGGAGAGGAGGATCTAGGTGATGAGAGAGAAAGAGAGAGGGGGGCTAGATATGGAGGCGGATGTTCACATGTTTCCCCCAGTCAAAGATAGTTGATATATCTAGATTGGGTATTAGGTTACACTTCTGATTGATATTGAGCATTACCAAACTTATAAAGCCTTTGGTTGACATTAAAAAATTGTATAAAAGCAAAAAGGAATAGGGGTTTTCTAGGGAGGGGAAATAAGGAAAGGGGATGGCATCTGAAATGTAAATAAAATGTCCAATAAAAAATAAATTAAAAAAAAAAAGGAATAACACACAGGTTTCTTTAGCCTAGCTATGGAAACAGAGGAACACTGCCGACAACTTCTTGCTCTTTATCCTTGATGTTCCTGGTCTAATTCTTGACAGTCCTCCCTCCATCAATATATACTCATACCCACCCCAAACCACCCTCCCACTCACAGGTACCTACACACACACAAAAGGCACACACTGGGCTGCCATGTGATTTGGATCTGTACTTATTCTTAGAAATGTAAAATTCTTTGAATAAATACCTACAAGAGCTGGAGAAATGGCTCAGCAGTTACGAGCAGGGGGTGCTCTTCCAGCGGGTTTAGGTTCAATTTCTAGCACCCATACAGTGGTTTATAACTCTTTGTAGCTTAAATACCAGGCAATTTGACACTTGTTTTTGGGCTCTGTGGGCACAGAGATGAATCTAGTACACAGGTATGCATGCAAGCAAAACACTCATATACATAAAAATAAATGATTAAAAGCTACTTCCTAAAATTTTATCTTGTAATATTGTGTTACTCATCTTCATAACTGAAAACTCTTCTTCTTCTTTTTTACTGATTTGTTTATGTTGGGGGGGGCTATAAATCAGAGACTCCTGTATGCTTGGTGGGCTTTCTACCAAGCAGTTTCTCCAGTCTTTTTACTTTATTTGGATACAGGGTTTCATTAACTGACACAGACCAATCTTGAACTCACTTGCGCCTAGGTAGGCCTTGAACTTCAAATCTTCCTGCCTCAGCTTCCCAAGTAGCCAGTATTACAGGCCTGAGCCACCAGACCTAGCTAAATTATTGTCACAGTAAACCATGATTTTAAGACATTTTTATGCTGCTGTGTAACACTCGCATAAGCATTTTTAATCCCTAGTTCCACATTCAAGAAAACATACACACACACACACACACACCGGGGGGGGGGGCATAACAGAATGGATGGAGAGAGACAGAGACAGATACAGAGACAGACAGAGAGACAAAGAGTCCTACTCCATTCTTAAAAGCATACATCTAGTATACTTGAATATACATACAGTGATGGTTGCTCAGCATTACTGAGTGTAATTAATGCTTTTGAACTATCCGTTTAAGTAAGACAGTTTCATAACTTTGTTAAATATTTTACTGCATACAGTTTACCTGAATTTTACTAATGTGTCTGCAACTTATAAGTATTTGATTTTATTATTGTAAAACAAATTTTCTTTGTGCATATTCAAGTGGCATTTCAATAAAATAAATTAAATAAAAAAATGATTACTGAATGGGAATTGTAAAAGTAACTTTTATTTGACAGATATAATTATCATTTTGGAGGCTTACTGCTAAATAAACTCGCTCTAGCTCTTTCAACCTTAGGCTGGCTGGTTGAACTTAGTTGTTCTTGTTCAAACTTCTAAGATGACTGATTCAAATTAACTTCTCTTGGCTTCTGAATGAGTTGCTCTGCTTGGAAAAACTGCCTCTGAACTCCACAAATTGACTAAATTCAAGAATCAAACATCTCTGAATCAAACTGAGCTCAACTTCACTCAACAGCATGGAACTGAGCTGCATTCACTGAACTGACTAACTCTTAAGTAGACTCTTTTGCCTGCCTGTTTGATGAGAATTGTGCGCATCCTGTCTCTGACTCATTCTGTCAAATCTTGAATTTATCACTTTGTTTACCCTTCAAATAGTTGTCATATGCAAACATGGCTGCTTCCTTCTACAAACCAATTTTACCAACATTGTTTGAGATTCAATGTGTGTACTAAGGGTGTGTCTGCAATCCAGGTAGAGGGATTAAAGGTGTGTCACTGCAGCAGGATCACAGAGATTTAGAAATTCTTTTGATGTGATCCCTTGCCAGAGCAGCCATATTGTTGGATTAAAATTTCTCTACAGGGAATTCCCAACTACCAAAAGTAAACATATAAATAAAACAAAAACCAAGAACTTGTAGATAATAAGTAAAAATTAGACAAAGAGAACAAGAGGAAAGAGCCAGCAAATCATACTTCTCCATATCCTCTCTCCCAGATGGTTATAGTGGACTTCAAATATATGTTCCAGTAAAAATGTTATGAACATTAAGAATGCCACTACTATTTTAAAGTAAAACTATTAAAATCCATCTTCTTAACTGTATCAGTTATCTTTCTTGCTTCTGTGATCAAAAACATATAATTGGAAGCAATTTAAAAAAGGAATGTGGCTTAAAGCTTGAGGAGGTGGATGGAGAAGGGATGGAGGTAGGAATGAGGCCACTGGTTATCTATTCAGGAAGTAGAACACTTACTTGTAGTCTGGCAATCCCCCAGAGCTGAGGTACCTCTGTAGAGCTGAGCTCATAAAATTCCAAAACCTTCCAAAACACTGTCACTACTTGGGGACAAAGTGTTGAAACACATGACCATATAAGGAATATTTAACATTCAAGCCAAAATAACTATTTAAGATTAGATCTAACTGAATGTGAATCAATCATAAAGAAATAGGTGCAGGGTTGGCAAGGTGGCTCAGAGAGTAAACGTGCTTGCTTACCCCCTGATAGTTACAGTTTGATTCCTGGATCCTACATAGTGGGAAGAGAGAATTGACTGTTTTCTAATCTCTACTCACATGCTGTAGCCTATATCTTTGTATAAATACACACACACACACACACACACACACACACTGTTAGGCGCCATAAGAACCTCGCCCCAAGATGGCGATGGCCACCCAAGGGCTGAGTGATAAACAAGTCCTTATTAGGTGTGAAGGCTGTGCTTCTAGGTGGCCTGATCTTATGCAAGCGTCACAAGCCTATGGAGAGATGATACGTGGCATGAGTTCATGGGCTCCTGGCAGGGTTTATAAGCTGCGCCCAGGAAGGGATTGCGGGCTCGCCATCTTGACTACCAACTGCTAAGCATCCTGAGTAAACTGCTGTGAGAAGGAACCGGTTGTTCCGTGTCTTAATTCCTGCTGGTCAGGGTTGGCGCGGCGCAACACACAAATAAATGTAAAAACAAATTAAAGTATTTCAAAACAGCAGTTACAGATATTATTACCTTTATTATGAATATTATAAAATTAAATAAACTAAAGTAGAATACAGCTACTTTAAAGGGTGATAGAAATTAAGTACACAGAAAGCAACAAGGTATTTTTAGAGTCATTCTATGTTTCCACGTATGCATGTTTGTGTACGTGTGACTTATGTGGGTGAGTTTTAGTGTGGAACACAGAGGCTGATGTTAGATATTGTCTTCAGTCACTCTTTTCCTTGTTTTGCTTTTGAAAGAGGGTCTATACTGACTAAGTTAGTGTTTCTATTGCTGTGAAGACACACCTTGACCAAGGCAGTTCTTAGAAAGGACAAGATTTAATTAGAAATACAGGTTAAGAGGATCAGTCCATTTTCACAAAGGCAGGAAGCATAGCAGAATCCAGGCAGGCATGGCACAAATACTCTGACAAGGTCATACTTAATAGTGCCACTGCGTGGGCCAAACATATTCAAACCACTGCAATCCACAACTCCCTGGTAAACACAGGCTTGTTCAAGCATATGAGTCTATGGAAAGCATACGTAACCATAGCATAATATGTTAATCCAAATTCAAAAGTCCCAAGGTCTGTAACAGTCTAAGCAAAAGGAGCCCAAAGCTCAAAGTTTCTTCCAAGATTCATCCAAACACTTCACTGTAATCCTCTATAAATTCAAAATTAAAAAGCAGATCACATACCCCTAATATTCAGAGTATATATATGATTCCAAAATGTCACAATGAGGAAATACTAGACCAAAGCAACACCAAAATAAGCTGGGCAAACTCCAAACTTTGCATATCCATGCTTTTTTTTTTTTTATCAGTTATTTTATTTATTTACATTTCAACTGTAATCCCGCTTTCCAGTTTCCCCTCCACAATCGCCCATCCTCTCCCCTGTACCCTGGCTTCTATGAGGGTTATCCTCTACCCACCACCCACTCCTGCCTCAGTGTTCTAGCATTCCCCTATGCTGGGGCATCGAGCTTCCACAGGACCAAGGGGCTCCCCTCCCAGTGATGCCAGATAAGGCCATCTTCTACTACACATGCAGATGTATCCCTCCATGTGTACTCTTTGGTTGGTGGTTTAGTCCCTGGGAGCCTTGAGGGATCTGCTTGGTTGATATTGCCATTCTTCCTATGGGGTTGCAAACCCCTTTAGCTTTTTCAGCCCTTCCCTTAAGTCCTCCTCCATTGGTGTCCCTGTGCTCAGTCCAACGGTTGTTTGTGTGCATTCACATCTCTATTGGTCAGGTTGTCGGAGAGCCTCTCAGGAGACAACTATACTAGGCTGCTGTATAGCACTTCATGGCAACAACAATAGTGTCTGGGTTTGGTGTCTACAGATGGGATGGATCCCTAGATGGGGCAGTCTCTGGATGCCGTTTCCTTCTTCAGTCTCTGCTCCAGTCTTTGTCTGTGGATTTCCTTTGGACAAGAGCAATTCTGGATTAATATTTTTGAGATGGGTGGGTTGCCACATCCCTCAACCAGGGGCCACCTATCTGCTGGATATGGTCTCTAGAGGCTCTATCTCCCCTTTGTTGGGTATTTCAGCTAATGTCATCCCTGTTGGGTCTTGGGAAACCCTTGGGTCCCTGGCATCTAGGACTTTCTAGTGGCTACCCCAATTCTCCATCCCTCACTGCTACATACCTCTTTTCAAATTTCTGAACTAGGAAATATTATCCTGAGTGAGGTAACCCAATCACAAAGGAACACTCACTGATAAGTAGATATTAGCCCAAAAGCTTGCAATACCCTAGATACAACTCACAGACCACATGAAACTCATGAAGAAGAAAGACCAAAGTGTGGGTGTTTTGGTCCTTCTTAGAAGGAATAACAAAATACTCATGGGAGCAAATATGGAGATAAATCATGGGACAGAAACCGAAGGAAGGGTCATCCAGAGACTTCTCCACCTGGGTATCTATCCCATGTGTAGCCACCAAAGGCAGATGCTGATGTGCATGCCAGGAAGTGCATGCTGTCAGGAATCTGATATAGCTGTCTCCTTAGAGGTCTGCCAGAGCCTGACATTCAGAAGTGGATGCTCACAGCCAACCATTGAACTGATCATGGGGTTTCCAATGGAGGAGATAGAGAGAAGACTGAAGGAGCTGAAGGGGTTTGTGACTCCATGGGGAGAGCAACAATACCAACCAGCTCCCTAGATCAAAAGCACTAGCCTGGGAGTACATAGGGAGGGACCTATGGCTCCAGCTGTATTTGTAGGGGAGGATGGCCTTGTCGGGCATAGGTAGGAGAGGAGGTTCTTGGTCTTGTGAAAGCTGGATGCCCCAGTGTGAGAGAATTTGAGAGTTGGGAGGTGAGAGCTGTTGAGGGGTTGGGGGCATATCCTCATAGAAGCAGGAGGAGGGGGTATGGGATAGAGGGTTTCTTGGGGAGATGGGGAAAGGGGATAACATCTGAAATGTCAATAGGGAAAAGGATAACATCTGAAATATAAATAAAATATCTAATAAAAATTAATAAAAAAACAAAAACAAAAAAACAAACAAGCAAACAAGCAAACAAAAACCAACCAACCAACCAACAAACAAAACGAAGTCCTAAGACACATTCCTCCAAACAAAAGCTTGGTCAGTGCTATCACAGCTATACCCCAGTTCTCAGTATCCACTAATGTCTTAGATAGGGCTTTCATTGGTGTGAAGGGATACCATGACCAAGGCAACTCTTATAAAAGAGAACATCGAATTGGGGCTAGTTTCAGAGGTTTGGTCTATTATCATCAAGCTGGAAAGCATTAGTAGTGGGATCTCAGGGATAGGCTGTCAAGCTAACATTTTTATGGATTCTCAGAATCTGAGCAAGGGCCTCAGGCTTGAGTCTGTGCAGAAAGCACTATGCTGAATAAGTTACCTCCAAAGTCTCACTCACAGTCTTCTACTTTATATATCACACACAGAATTTTCCCCTGGATTTTACTATGGTTTTGACAAATGGGTCTATGAAACATTAAAGAGTGAACATAAATCTGTCAATGTAGAAATAATGGCTTGTACCTTCCATTCAGCTTCTGTAAATACAGTTTGCCTATAGTGATTCATTTTTCCCAACCTGAATAATAATCAGAATAGTGTCTAAGAGGTTTGGTTAGTGCCCATTTTGTTATTGTGATGAGAAAAACAAAAAGTTGGGATTACAAGTACTATAAACATACAACGTATGCATCCTTATTTTAACATCAGTGTTAAGCCAGTCACTACTAACTTAGAATACTTAATATTAAAAATAGTATGTTTTGTTCTACAAGTTATAAACCTGTTTCTCACATACTAGAGAGAGAAAAACAACATTTTTAATATTTTGGAGAAATAACATTAGAAACCCTTTTTCATAGTCTGCTTGTTTTGAAGAAATACATTTTAGTAAACAAATAATTGACTTTGGGTTGTCCATTGCAAGAGTTACTAATCATACTTTCACTAAGATTTCCAGTTACACTTAAATTACTATAAACATTCTTGCTTTTTTGAAATACCATATGCATGTTCACTACTAAAAATCAGTTTAATTTAAAGTTCAGTTACAATATTTTGAAATACCAGTTGTAGTATTTGTAAACTGTGGGATCATAATTGGCATAATAAAAGATTCAACATACAAAAATTTGTAAATTCTCAATTTTTCTTAAAAGAAAATAAATATGATGTTCATAAGTTTAATACTTTGTAATAAATATACCTTATCAAAATGATTAAGTACATATGTATTGTGTATTCACAAATGCATTCAATAAACTTTTTAATATTAGAATTACTTTAGATTTACAGAGTTAATGTAAAGATACTACAAAGAATTTTCTCACAGACCACCCTCAAGTATCGTTTTGATTAGTATCTTCTATTTGCTTTATAATGGATTTGGAATGTTCCCTCAAAGCCTTGAATTGAAGGTGTGGTGGTAAATTTGGCAATAGAACAATATTAAGACCTTTAAGAGGTGGGGCCTAGTGGAATTTTAGGTTATTATGGGAATGACCCTGAAAGGAATAATGGGATTCCAGTCTTTTTACTTTGTTTGCTGTACACCATGAAGTAATCAGCTGCTTTGCCTAGAATGGTATATTGTTTTGTTTCAAGTAACAGGGCCAACTGAACATGAATTTGAATACTCAAGAATGTGCTTCTGCGTGGGCTCGTGAAGTGAGTTCCACTTTGGGGGGTCTGTTGTGTGTGTGTGTTGGAGCCCTGATGGCCACTCTGTGGTGACAAGAGGGGAAGATGACTTGGTCATTGTGTGGTCCTTCAAAGAGGGCCATGTGGTGGCTCGAGGCCATGGCCACAAGCCCTGGGTCAACGCTGTAGCCTTTGATCCTTACACCACTCGCACAGAGGATGCAGCATCAGCCAGTGGTGACAAGGAGTAGCCTGAAGTCACCAGCTCAGACACAGGAGCCCCAGTGTCCCCACTGC
This sequence comes from Arvicanthis niloticus, assembly GCF_011762505.2. Classification (NCBI taxonomy): domain Eukaryota; kingdom Metazoa; phylum Chordata; class Mammalia; order Rodentia; family Muridae; genus Arvicanthis; species Arvicanthis niloticus. The sequence continues at coordinate 67,625,321 of NC_047672.1, forward strand.
TCAAGGCTGGCTTTATCACATACCACTTTGGCTCAGCTGGCCAGGGCACACAGTTCTGCCTATGAGACCTCACAGAAGATTTGGTCTCCCCTCATTCATCTCTGGCCAGTGCCTGCACCCTTCCAGGCATACCTAGTGCCACCCCACCAGCTTCTGGTAGTTCTTGGGCCAGAGAGACAAGTGCAGGTTCCCTGCACCTCTCCCGGTCACCTATCACCTCCTACACCCAGCTTGTGGTGGCAAGGGTGGTGGGCCTAGTGTAGTGATGGAGCCTGGTATACCATTCAGCACTGGCTGCTTTGCTACACTGACACTGCAGGAACAGCAGGACCGCAGGGCTGAGAAGGAACAGAAGCACTACCACAGCCTGGGGAACATCAGCCGCTGGAGCAGTGGGGGTGGGTGTGGGGGGAATAGCAGTAAAGCCAAGCTCAGCAACCCTGCCCCTGGCAGCTGCTGGGACCCAGTCTGGGTGCTGAGAACCGCACTGGACTCTCGAATCTGTGAGGTCCCACTGCTGGAGCCTTTCCTGTGCGTGTGCAATAAGATTGCTCAGGAACACTCGACTGAGCTACTGTTCCTGGAAGATTGTATCATCACTGCCTACCAAAAGGACCTCATCTGCACATGGGCCTAGTCAGGCAAGGTGTTCACAGACCAGGAGACTGAGGTCCAGGCTTAGGCAGGAGAAGCAAGTTGGCCCAGGTCACCTAGCAATTCAGTGGTAGAGGGCATCTCCTCTCAACCAAGTAGCTCTCCCGTGGCACTGTGGTATGAAATGTAGATGTCCCATGTCCCCAGCCTCCTAGGTCTCCTAGCCATAACCCTCCCTGCTGACCTCAAGGATCACTGTATTAACAAGACTAATCATGATGGAAGACTGCTCCAAGCCCCCACCCTGCACAAATACTGGGGGTCCCTGAGGTTGGCCCAGCAATGAGCATGTAGTGGCCTGTGTGGTCTTGGCCTTGTCCTCCACCCACTGCCAAGTACAGTGACCTGTTCTCTGAAACATCCTTGTTAACCACATCCCTGTCTCAGCATGGGGCTGTTCAGGCCAGGGAGAGACTTAGCCCACAACAGCTCAGCTCCACAGTACCCCTGGGTTAGAGGGCATGGCAGGGAGCGTTTCCCTCTCCAGCCCAACCCCCACCCCTTGCTATGGTCTGTTCCTTTGAAAGTGTTAAATTATTGAAATCCCCAGGGCCCTCCTTGACCCCCTGGACCTCTTATTTATACTAAAGTCCTTGTTTGGAAAAAAAATTTGCACCAAAATAAATCTTTCTTCTCTTTTTAGTTATTTCAAGTATTTTGTTATATTCAATAAGAGAGTATTAACCAAGAATATAGTTCATTTGACACAATTAAAGAACCAATGCTCTGAGTGTTAAAGTCAATGCTGAGGGCAGTTTTCTTCTTTCTTGTAAAACCTCCTCTATGTTTGGTTCAAGAATCCTCACAATGTCCCATACTCATCAGCCATACCATCTTAGGTTGCTCTGTTCTATAACATGCTTCTTGCCTGTGTTTACCTGGAGCATTTGGAAAACTACATATCAGATATTTTCTGGAGTGACCCTCAATATGTGTCTGTAACATTCTCATTTCTCATAATAATATAGATAGAAACTATTATCATATCTTTAGAATGCGTTTTGTTTATAATATACCAACTATGGTTTTATAATTTTTTGAGAACTTTATATATGAGCACCAAGACTATATCCGACTCCTCTTCCTTTCCTGTAACATTTCCAATGTGCCTCACCGCAAATTCATGCTCCCGTCTTCATTATCATCGTTATATACGCATATGTGTATATATAATCTATAAAGCCAATTTAGCATAGCTCATGTGTATACATGTTCAGGGATTGCCACTTGGAATTTGATATCCATTCCAGGGTTCTTCCCTAGAGAAAACTGTTTCTTCCTCTCTCATTGACCCATTGACACCGGGTAGCTCTTTTCTAGATTTGGAAATATCACATGCACATATGAAATGTGCTTATTTTTTCTTTGTGGCTATTTTATTTTTTGATTGTTGATGTGTTTTATGACCATGTTTCTGTTTCTATCATATTTTTATGCACCAGTACACTTCTTCTATCTTGTTTGTGTGTAGATCCAGTGTTTATCACAAACTCTTAATTCTGATCACAAGTTTGTAACCTGCTACCATAGTTCTGTATAGAACCTTTATTCAGCTCCACCTCCAAGGCACTGAAAAAGGCAAACCAAAAAATTTTGTATTATTTGTGACTATTGTGAAGGGTATCGTTACACTATTTTTTCTCTCAGCTTGTTTATTTTTGAGTAGTGGAAGGCTGATTTGTTCGAGTTGATTTTATATCCAGCCACTTTGCTTAAGTTGTTTATCAGGTTTAGGAGTTCTCTGGTGGATTCTTTGGGCTCACTTAAGTATACTATCATATCATTTGCAAATAGTGATGTTTTGACTTCTTCCTTTTCTATTTGTATCCCTTTGACTTCCTTTTGTCTAATTGCTCTGGCTAGGACTTCCAGTACTATATTGAATAGATAAGAAGAGAGTAGGCAGCCTTGTCTAGTCCCTGATTTTAGTGGGCTTGCTTTAAGTTTCTCTCCATTTAGTTTGATGTTGGCTACTGGTTTGCTGTACATTGCTTTTACTAAGTTTAGGTATGGGCCTTGAATTCCTGATTTTTCTAAGACTTTTACCATGAAGGGATGTTGGATTTTATCAAATGCTTTCTCAGCATCTAATGAGATGATCATGTGTTTTTTTTTTTTTTTCTTTGAGTTTGTTTATGTAGTGGATTACAATGATGGCTTTCCAAATATTGAACCATCCTTGAATTCCTGGAATAAGGCCTACTTGATCATGATGGATGATTGTTTTGATGTTTTCTTGGATTTGGTTTGCCAGAATTTTTTGAGTATTTTTGCATCAATATTCATAAAGGAGATTGGTCTGAAGTTCTATTTTTTTTTTTTTTGTTGTGTCTTTGTGTGGTTTAGGTATGAGCATAATTGTGGCTTCATAGAACAAATTGGGTAGTATTCCTTGTGTTTCTATTTTGTGGAATAGTTTGAAGAGAATTGGTATTAGGTCTTCCTTGAAGGTATGATAGAATTCTGCACTAAAAACAGGTCCTGGGCTTATTTTGGTGGGGAGACGTTTAATGACTGCTGCTAATTAAAATGCCTTGGTGTGAATCTAACCAAGCAAATGAAAGATCTATATGACAAAAACTTCAAGTTTCTGAGAAAGAAATCGAAGATGACAGAAGATGGAAAGATCTCCCATGCTCATGGATTGGTAGGATTAATATAGTAATAATGGCCATCATGCCAAAAGCAATCTATAGATTCAATGCAATCCCCATCACAATTCCAAATCCTTCATACAGATAGAAAGAGCAATTTGCAAATTCATTTGAAATAACAAAAAACCCAGAATAGAAAAAAACTATTCTCAACAATAAAAGAACTTCTGGAGGAATCATCATCCCTGACCTTTAGCTGTACTACAGAGCAATAGTGATAAAAACTGCATGGTATTGGGACAGAGACAGGCAGGAAGATCAATGGACTAGAATTGAAGACAAAGAAATGAACCCTAAAGAAATGTTCAACATCTTTAGTCATCAGGGAAATGCAAATCAAAACAACCCTAAGATTCCACCTCACACCAGTCAGAATGGCCAAGATCAAAAACTCAGGTGATAGCAGATGCTGCCATGGACATGGAGAAAAAGGAACCATTGTTGGTGGGATTGCAAGCTGGTGCAACCAATCTGGAAGTCAGTCTGGTAGTTCCTCAGAAAATTGGACATAGCATTACCTGAGGACCCAGCTATACCACTCCTGGGCAGATACCCAGAAGATGCCCCAACATATAACAAGGACACATGCTCCACTATGTTCATAGCAGCCTTATTTATAATAGCTAGAAGCTAGAAAGAACCGAGACGTCCTTCAAAAGAGGAATGGATACAGAAAATGTGGTACATTTACACAATGGAATATATTACTCAGCTATAAAAACAACAAATTTGAGGAATTTTTAGGTAAATGACTGGAACTAGAAAATATCATCCTGAATGATATAACCCAATAACAAAAGAACACACATGGTATACACTCATTGATAATTGGATCTTAGCCCAGATGCTCGCAATACACAAGATACAACTAACAGACCACATGAAGCTCATGAAGAAGACCAAAGTGTGGGAGCTTCAGTCCTTCTTAGAAGGAATAACGAAATACTCATTAGAGCAAATATAGAGACAAAGTGTGGGACAGAAACAGAAAGAGGGGCCATTCAGAGACTGCTCCAGCTTGTTCATCATCCCTTGTGCAGACACCAAAAGCAGAAGCTGATGTGGATGCTTGGAAGTGCAGGATGACAGGCTGATATAGCTGTCTCCTTAGAAGTCTGCCAGTATCTGGCATATACAGCGGCAGATGCTCACAGCTAACCTTTGAACTGATCAAGGGTTTCCCAATGGAGAAGTTACAAAGAAGACTGAAGGAGCTGAAAGGGTTTGTGGTCCCATGGGGAGAGCAACAATACCAACCAACTAGAGCTCCCTGGGTCTAAACCTGGGAGAATATAGGGAGGAACCTGTGGCTCCATCTGTATTTGTGGGGGAGAATGGCCTTGTTGCGCATAGGTGGGTGAGGAAGACCTTGGACTTGTGAAGGCTGGATGTTCCAGTGTTGGGGGAATTTGAGGGCAGCTCTAGTGTGGAAATGATTTTGTGGGTAGGGGAATAACCTTATAGAAGAATGGGGGATGGGATGGAGGTTTCTGTGTGGTTGGAAAGTGGGTAAGGGGATAACATCTGAAATGTAAATAAAATATTCAATAAAAATTATAAAAAATCTGGCAAACTATTTTTCTTTTCTTTGTACTTGTAATTTTAAAGTAAAATTGTGTTTACTCTATACACCTCAGAAAACAATTGATAAAAACACTTTTTAGATTCTCTTGACATGAATCATGACATCAATGTATCTAGGTGATGTATTAATAGTGGGAAGCATCTTTAATTTCTGTGAAGATCACACAAAACACTTGTTTGCATATATCCTTTTATCAATAGCTTTTTAAGGAGTTGAGGCGGCCACAGTATGAATGGTACTGGCTAACTTCAACTTTTTAAATGATACTCAGAAATAAAATTCAATGTGAATGCTTTTACTAATCCAGTCAAAGAAGAAATTTGTTGCGTAATGTTACCTTTCAGAGTATTTAATCCTTTGCACTTAAAGGTTAAATTAAATTTAAAAACAACTTTCATATCATTAATATATGAACATGTGCATTCTGAATAAAATTGCTCAGAATCATAGAAATTAATGGTCAGAGGCTAATAAACATTGGTATCTATCTATCTATCTATCTATCTATCTATCTATCTATCTATCTATCTATTACAGTAAGACCACAAAGAAACCCAAGATGTTAGGCCACATTTTCATGGTTTTCCTGATGATATAATGTTATTATTCACAAACACGGAAAGTATAACGTCCAATAAAATGTTAATACCTTGGTCTAAAAGTTCAACGCAGTAATAAAGAGCTTGATTAGCATGTGCAATGCTCTGGGTTCAGTCCCTAGCAACAATATTACAACAGCAACAACAACAGACATAACAACAACAGCAAAAAATTTTAAAGTCCTTAAATCTAAAGGAAGGAAGGAAGTTCACTAAGTTGTGAGTAATGGGGAATTCTTCAGCATTTTGATAAATAATGTATAATTAAAATTCTTTGAAAGTTTCACCCTCATTATAACTGTATTGTTCCTGTGAATTCTAATGTCTACCTTGAAACTCAAATGGATATTGAAAGAATAGATAGCTTAAAGAAATTTTTATTACATGCAAAATAACAAAAGCAAATCAGGTAAGTTCAAGGTAGTATAGAAAATATTTGATGTATAACAGTGATATATAACAGTGGAAACAATGAAGTCAAGTCAAATCTTCCTTATTAATTCATTCTTTTAGCTGATCTTACTACCTACACTAATTTTTCTTCTTTAAATAGCAAGTTCAATGGTAACTGTCCACAAACACTTGCAAATGTGACTCCCATATTTGATAATCACGTGTAATTAGATGCTTCCAGAGAATTGAAAAATTAAATCTTGGAAACACGTCTTGTGTGGAAATCACTATTAGTGTTCATTTGAATGGTGTCAACTCTGACCAGTATTATACAGAAGAAAAATGTCATTAATCAAATTTCCTATAGTTTATGTGGTGATATTGTAAATTATACCATTCTAATCCTTGATGTTTATATATTGAGTAAGACCAAAAAACTACAGACCAACCAACTTATGTCCTCATCCTTGGCTCTGCAAAGAAACTGATCAGAGAATGTTCTTACATCAGAAATATAATTCGACATTGTTGAGTTTCAAAATGATATATAAACAGGCACAAATGATTTTTTATGGATATGACTAGATGTTTCCTCCTTCACAAGTAATACAGGAGGATAAAGAAGATATAAGTAACAAAAGCAGGTAAATGAGACACAGAGAACATGTATGAGGAGGGCAGATTACACCATGTGAATCACAGGTGTTAAATTAATTCTGTTTAACACATATCCTATGGAAGTGTGCAAGGAACTTTCCAAAAAGCAGGACAGTAAATAATACTTCATTTGGGATGTGTTGAGTATGTGAAAAAAAATGAAGGGGAAATATCCAATAATGTATCCAATAATACTTTTAAAAGGAAAAATAAAATATTTCCTTTGTTAACTGAGAAAAACTCTGTAACTTCTTTTCTTGAATTTTCCCAAGTCAAATAGTCCTTTGTCAGCACATGAAGACGGAGGAGCTGCTGAGGCAGTGCCATCGCATTTCAGTGTTCCCTATGAACTGGACCAGGCGGTCCTTGGTGAGTGCACAAGAGAGGTATAGAATCGAGTCATATCTGCCAGTGAAGTTACTTGGCTTAAATTAACAGGAGAAAAAAGCAACCTGAACACATACTTAAGTTTTAGAATTTAGAAAATTTCCTTACAATATGAAACATTTTCCAAAGCTATTTGAATTATTTTATATATACTCTTAGCTACACCTACCTATAAAATATATTCTACTATACCTATATAGAGTCCTATATTACATATAAAGTAAATGGAGCTTGTTTTTAAAACATTATCTACTGATAAACCCAATAGATAATAGATTTTTAAAATTTATGGAATACAGAATCCTGTAAAAATGCAGTGCTTTTGTAATACAGACCGAAGGCATATTCTCTTTCAAGTTTTAAAGATCTCTATTTATTACTTTTCAAAAAAGTTCTGGGAATATTAATAGGGATGTTCAGAAAATTTAGTGAAACAAATTAATTGCAGAAAAAAGATATTTCCTCATTCAAGGCTAATATTGTTCATAAATATAAACATTTTATATTTATTAAAATTGTTTTTAATAAGTAACTAACAAATATAACCACTTAGAAATTTGCTTTTCTGAAGTGATGATCAACTTAGTTTACTTCTTTAACACGATTTTGCAACTATTTGTTTCTAAGAGATCATTGTCTTTTCCCAGGCCATGCCTCCTTATTTAGGAAAGTGTTCCATGTGCAAACAGTCTGCAGGAAGATTGCAACAGTGTTGGATTTTTGCATCAATGACCTTCTGTCAGCAACTGCCACCAAGTCCAGATCCAGACTATTGGTTTCTGGTGAACCAAGCAGCTCGGAGGTTTTCTAACATAAGTATTTACATATGGAACAAAATATTTATTTGCTGTAGTTAATTTACTGTAAAGTGAGTCAGAGGCAAGGGTTGCCATGCTCAAATGCCAGTCTAAACTGGTGTGTGAAGAAGAGGATCATAACCAGGGAGCAGGAATGTGAAGCAGTTGGGAGAGAGAATGAATAACACAGAAAAGAGAGGTAGAAAGAATGCAAGCAGCCTTTCCATGAGCAGTTGCTAAACAGTAATTCTAATCCATTACTAATTCTTCACACCCTTAAAGTAAAACGCTTTTTCTAGGGCTTCACTAAATGAGTTCTTTTGGCCCCTGTAATTAAACTATGGCTAAAAATACCAAGAAAGCTTTATTTTAGCAGTAGGCTACTCTGCTGTGGGAGGTTCATGTCCGAACTGATTGTCTGTAGTTTTATACTACATAGAAAATAGAAACTTACCTTACTGTAGACTGTATGATATTGTTTGAAACATATTTTTTCTTTTGATTCAACATATTTAAATTTTTTTCTCTATTTTAAATGAAGAATTTCTAGAAAGAAATTTTGGAGAAATAAAATTAAAGATAAAAATTACATTATGAACCATACATATTATAATATCTATAGCACTATTCCCAAGTCCTATCTTAAGTGACTCATCAGAAATCCTTGGACCCCTAGGTTCACCTTACTTCAACAGGCCTTACTTCTTTTGGGCATGCCATTGGAGCCTGGTACTCTGTAGGAGCCCCTGTCAGCACACAGGAATGTCGTTCTTAGTCTCTTAGTCTTACACATGCCCTGGATGATCTCTAAGTATGAATAAGCAATGCTGGAAACCCTCTTGTAATTCTTTCTGATACCTCCTTGCCAGTGACCTTATCTCAAAACTCCCTTAAGCACATATATAGTCATTAGGTACCTTTGACTAAATCTTGCCATGGCCCTTCCAGAGTTGGGGTTCTTCCATGTTTTTTACTACTTTTACCTTAAGCAAAGCAGACAAATGATCAAGATTCTTTTATTGCAATGTTCTGCCCTATCAGTGCCCCAGTCCAATGCCTTTCCATGCCACCATGCTGACATTCACATCACAGTTCCCTCCCTTCTGTCTAACTCCTCTGACCTACAGCAATCTAGTGAAGAGTCGTAGTTATATCACCCTTGGACACACACACACATGCACACGCACACGCGCACACACACATGCACACGCGCACACACACACACACACACACACACACATGCACACGCACACACACACACACAGCTCCACACAGTTGTTCAAAAATAGCCTATGTCACCTTGTATGTATAAATATTAAATTTAACTGGTTCTTCAGATAACAAAAAAAGATGTTCCAGGGAAATACAGATTAGCAGGTTATAAAAATTATTAATAAACCACATTATACCATCAACACACTTTATGAATCATTCAAAAACACAATATTTTGGTGAAACTATGGATACTCAAACTTTTACAACAATATCATAAAAGCAAGCTGTCAACATGGTATTTACACACATTTACTGGTTATAACAGGAGAGCAACATGGTATATGCCAATACCTCTCTTTTTTCTTTTGCATTGCACTAAAATTGATGTGATTGGCTATTAATGTAATTACAAGTTTTATATAGAGTTAGAGAGGTCTGTGGTGTTGATCTGATGTTGATTGCTATTGTGTAAAAACTGATATTCCTTGTTACAAAACACATTTCGGCATTATGCCTTGTCTTCACAGATAACTTTTTTGACCATTACAATATAAAAGTAGATACAAAACACAGATCAACTTCTTAAATAACAATTATAGTTAATGCTTTGTCTTTCTTACATTTGTTTGTGTTTGTGTACATTGTGTTTCTCTGTGTAGCATTGGCTGGCCTCTGTGCCTCAGTGCCAAATGGCAAGGTGGCCTTGGCCTGGAAAGGAGTTCTGAAGAAGGGATGTCTGCGAGTGGCAAAACAAATGACTCAAAGTCAAATACTTGGTCTAACTTGTGGGTAAAAATATGACTGGGGAACCCAGGGTTCCTCTCGCCGCTGTGGGTAGGCAGCTGGGAATGCTCTGGGTTCCTCCACTGCTCATTAACTAAAGGCCTCTCTACTGTTCCTCACAGTTCCTCACGGCACTGCCCCAACACATGAGGAAGTCCTTGGGTTTCCAAAACCAGTTTATTGACATGGCGGATGGTGGATGGATCTGGATGCATACCCCACAAAACCCAGGGTGGACCTGAGTTAAATAGGGAGGGGAAGAGGAGGGAGGGACCAGGGAGGAATGTTTAATAGGCTCCACCCTCTGGCCTTCAGGTACCTCATTAGTATGTAAATCTCTCTAGGGCCTGTTCACTTGTGTATGTGACTGAAGGGTGAAGGTGGAATGGAGATTAGACCTTGTGTTAGGCCCGACCCAACTGGTGGCCTATATACTGCTAGAGAAAGCTTTCCAGCCTGCTTTCTCTCTGTTCTGCTTTCTTTCTCGTGGATTTGCTTACTCAGGACATCTCTAGACAGGTCTTTCACTATGTTTTGCTCGAGACAGTTCTCCAGGAGGTTCTCCCTTGCTATTCTAAACAATTATTTAGATAGCTTATCTCTCTATATATTCTGCTTGAGACAGTTCTCAAAGTGTAGAGTGAAAAATTATAAAGACCATTTTATGAATTATATACAGGTTCCTCTGAATTATATACAGTTCCTCTGAAATGTTCCACTGTTCTTGGTTACCCCCCACCCCCTTGGTCTTTCCAGTGTTACAGCCTGCTGGTGTTCAAAATTTGTAAAGCAACCAATCATGTGTAACTTCGTGAAAATTCCTCCCTTTCCCTACCCCCACCCCCATGCTATAAAAAACCCCTCAGCTTGCTGGCCTTTGGTCAAAATTCTGTTTCTGCGTGGACGAGCAGTTTTGACCTTGGCTAGCCAACTTTCTCCCTAATAAATCTCTGCTAATTGCATCCAGGTATGGTTTCTTGTGATTTTTGGGTGGTCATAATTTCCTGAGACTTGAGGAACGGTCTCTCAAGTTTGAGGGTCTTCATAAGCAGTTTGCTCTTGCTGTTCTAAATACTTTCTCTGAGTAGCTCTTCCCCTGTAGATCATAAGCCCAGTCTTTTGTTTTACATATCAGTCCAGTCATTTATGTCTGGTTTCCTTTTGATTATCCTGTGAATCACCATCTCATTACTTCAGCCCCTTAGTCCTTAGGAGACAGTATGCACACATTTTCTTTCAACTTCAAAAAGAATTCAGAGATTTGACTGCCTCTGATATGAACAGACAACAAGCTAGCTGGGTGGGACCCCTTCCAAAAATTACCATTTCTACTACACCTGGGCCTGGACTCACTGTGTCCCAGGCTGATCTTGAACTCAAGAGTCTGCCTGCTTTTGTATCTTTCTGACAATTTGGCTCATAGTGTAGCTTTGTTCCTTTAGATTTGTGAAGCCTCTCATAACTCATATTGCATCCTTAATTTTTGTGTAGTTGAGAAATTATATATATTTTGAACCCATGTTTTTAGAGTCTTTTCCATAGCCTTAAGGGCTAGGCTGATGGTCCCAGAATTTACCATTTTGCTAAGACATTAAGCACACCTTAACATCCTAGACTGGTGCTGTCTTATCATGGAGTCATTAATCTTAACAGGGAGGACATTTTTAAAAGGGGGAATGCAAACATGAACATTATTATAAACACAAGCCTTATACCCAGGTCTTCTGGCCCTATCTCAGGGGCAGAAACCCTGACAATCTCTCCCCACCAATGACATGCTGAGCCTGAAAGCCAAGTGCTAGGATCAAATGGGTACACCACCCATTGCATAGCTCTTTGTTTATTATTCTATTTGCATTCTTTTGTAACATGTATATTTAAGAGAAAGTCAGATGTGTTTGCACATTATTCAAATTATGTTTCATTAGGATGGTAATTAATCTTGTTAGGATAAATGAAATTCTGAATATTTGAATTTTAAGTAAAGAATGCAGACAATTATCCTCACTCATGGGAGCTGACTGTCAATCTTAACCTTGATTTTACAATGTTGTTTAGAGAACAGATTCTATGAAAATATGCAATATGATGTCACTTTCCTTGGGGAATAGGTTGTTGATAACTACATTGGAGAACAAAGAAACAAAGAAACAAATCATATCTATAACATGATTTGTATATTTATATAATCATCCTAATACTAGAATTATTTAGTAGAAAAGGTTGTTATAAATAGGATACATTTATTTCCTTATAAAAATTAAACAAAAATTTCCATAGCATTTTGTTGTTTTTAATTGTCCTTGACACAGCCAACAGAGTATGGCATGTTACACACAAGGTGGCAGAAATTTTCTAGGTAAAACTATTACAATTGAAGAAAATTTAACCATTTAACTCCAGGCGAGAACAGCTAAAATATATTGTGTTCATAATGATTTTAAGAAAAACTGTTAATCACTAAATCTCTTTCTGGATGAAAAGAAACCTAGAATGAATATTTATATTTAATGCTTATTCCTTATTTTACAGGGGAAATGATCTAGTGGCCCAGGAACATGGAAAATGTCAAAGCACGAACAGCAAGAATTTACAGGGTAAGATACATTCTGCGCTTTTCCATTTTCACATGTTGTGGTGCCTTCTTTAAATTTCTCCAGTATTTTATTCTTTAAAAATACATATAAGTGATATGATTGAAAGAAATCTATCATTTTATATGACCATATGTACATCAACTAATTTACTAAGATTATTTTGTCACATAAAGGCAATAGGTTTATAGTTTGATCACTATTGTTACAAGATTCTAAGAGGAGGTCTCCTTTATTCTGGGCCCCTTCCGAGTCCCCTTCGCCCGCAAAAGAGACATGTGAGGCAGTGTTCGGGTGGTTACTACAATGAGGCTTTATTCTTGTATCAGCAGAAGCGGAAAGACCCCAAGCCCGGGAAAGGCACTGCTATATGTACCCTAGAGTGGCGTGTTCACTTCTGATTGGCTGTTCACTCATCACCCATATTACGCCCCAGGATGGGCAGTGACTTTAGCACGCTTTTGCCTTTTGCACCTGCGCAGTTAGTTGTTTACTTGTGGGAGCACTGGATGCCCACGCCATCTTGTAATGGCGAATGTTGTCAAACTTACTGTGGCTCCTAACACTCCTTAAAATGCAAAAAGTAGTAAAAGATGAATATTTAGTAACCATTAGTAACCAACTAAGATAAAGAAGATAAGATCTACTAGGTAAGATATTTGCTCTGACTTATGCTAGACATTTAATTCCTTCTAATAATTCAAGCTCAATATGATTTTTCTCTAAGCATTGTTATTTTGAAATGACTGGTGAGTTGACAAGTTTAATTATGCTATGCATTTCAACATAGTTTTAGTATCAGATTCCTCTTCATTTCCATAAAACAATCTTTTTCATTGAGGAATCATACTTAAAATAAATTTTTAATAGTTCTTGTTTAATCTGGTTTTGCACATTCCTAAGATTTTAATATATTTTTTCTAAATTACTCTTTGAAAACTACATTTGACAAGTTAAAGTGTTTTTGAATCTGAGAAGTAATAGTGTTTCCCAGATCATACAAATTATGAGTCATGATTACTAACTAAGCAGTTAAGGTTTTCAACTTGTAATTCATCTTGTCCTTAGAACATTGTTTCTGTTTTAGGCTCACTGCTAGGCGAACAACCACACTTAGTAGGTCTAGCTACATGCAATCTAATTCATCCCAGAGTCCAAAGAATTTAGTCTTACCATGTGTGTTCTTTTGTGATTGGGTTTCCTCACTCAGGATATTTTCTAGTTCGATCTATTTACCTAAGAATTTCCCAAATTCATTGTTTTAATAGCTGAGTAATACTCCATTGTGTAAATGTACCACATTTTTTATATCCATTACTCTGTTGAAGGACATCTGCGTTCTTTCCAGCTTCTGGTTATTATAAATAAGGCTGCTATGAACATAGTGGAGCATATGTCCTTGTTATGTATTGGAACATCTTTTAGGTATATGCCCAGTAGTGGTATCACTGGATCCACAAGTAATACTATGTCCAGTTTTCTGAGGAATCGCCAGACTGATTTCCAGAGTGGATGTACAAGCTTTCAATCCCACCAACAATAGAGGAATGTTCCTCTTTCTCCACATCCTCAACAGCATTTGCTGTCATCTGAGTTTTTAATCTCAGGCATTCTGACTGACTTGAGGTTGAATCTCAGTGTTGTTTTGATTTACATTTCCCCGATGACTAAGGATGTTGAACATTTGTTTAGGTGCTTCTCAGCCATTCAAATTTCCTTACTTGAGAATTCTTTGTTTAGCTCTGTACCCCATTTTTAACAGGGTTATTTGGCTGTCTAGAGTCTAATTTCTTGAGTTCTTTGTATATATTGGATATTAGCCCTCTATTCCATGTAGGATTGGTAAAGATCTTTTCCCAATCAGTTGGTTGCCATTTTGTCCTATTGACAGTGTTCTTTGCCTTACAGAAGCTTTTCAATTTTATTTGGTCCCATTTTTCAATTCTTGATCTTAGAGCATAAGCCATTGGTGTTCTGTTCAGGAACTTTTCCCCTGTGCCCAAGTATTTGAGGGTCTTCCTCACCTTCTCTTCTATTAGTTTCAGTGTATCTGGTTTTATGTGAAGGTCCTTTACCCACTTGGACTTGAGCTTTGTACAAGGAGATAAGAATGGATCAATTTGCATTCTTCTACATGCTGACCTCCAGTTGAACCAGCATCATTTTTTGGAAATGATTTCCTTCATCAACTGGACAGTTATAGCTCCTTTGTCAAAAATCAAGTGTCGATTGGTGTGTGGGTTCATTTCTGGGTCTTCAATTCTACTCCATTGATCTTCCTGCCTGTCTCTGTACCAATTAATGCAGTTTTTATCACTATTGCTCTGTAGTACAGCTTGAGGTCAGGGATGGTGATGCCCTCAGAAATTCTTTTATTGTTGAGAATATTTTTTTCTATCCTGGGTTTTTTGTTATTCCAAATGAATTTGAGAATTTATCTTTGTAACTCTGTGAAGAATTGAGTTGGGATTTTAATGGGGATTGTATTGAATCTGTAGATTGCTTTTGGCAAAATGGCCATTTTTACTATATTAATCCTGCCAATCCACAAGCATGGGAGATCTTTCCATCTTCTGAGATCTTCGATTTCTTTCCTTAGAGACTTGAAGTTCTTGTCATATAGATCTTTCACTTGCTTGGTTAGATTCACAGCAAGGAATTTTATATTATTTGTGACTATTGTGAAGAGTCTAATTTCCCCAATTTCTTTCTCAGCCTGTTTATCCTTCAAGGAGAGGAAGGCTACTGATTTGTTTGAGTTGATTTTATATCCAGCCACTTTGCCTGAAGTTGTTTATCAGGTTTAGGAGTTCTCTGGTGAAGGTTTTGGGGTCACTTAAGTATACTATCATATCATCTTCAAATAGTGATACTTTGACTTCTCCCTTTCCTATTTCTATTACTTTGACTTCTTTTTGTTGTCTAATTGCTCTAGCTAGAACTTCCAGTACTATATTGAATAGGTAGTGGGAGAGTGGGCAGCCTTGTCTAGTCCCTGATTTCAGTTGGAATGCTGCAAGTTTCTCTCCATTTAGTTTGATGTTGGCTACCCGTTTGCTTTTACTATGTTTAAGTCTCGGCCTTGAATTCCTGATCTTTCCAAGACTTTTACCATGAAGAGATGTTGAATTTTGCCAAATGCTCTCTCAGTATCTAATGAGATGATCATGTGGTTTTTTTTTTTTTTTTTTTTTGAGTTTGTTTATATAGTGGATTACGTTGGTGGATTTCCAAATATTGAATAATCCCTGCATTCCTGGGATAAAGCCTACTTTATTATGGTGGATGACTGCTTTGATGTGTTCTTGGATTCGGTTTGCCAGAATTTTATTGAGTATTTTTGCATCAATATTTATAAGGGAATTTGGTCTGAAGTTCTTTTCCTTTGTTGGGTCTTTGTGTGGTTTAGGTATGAGCATAATTGTGGCTTCATAGAATAAATTGGGTAGTTTTCCTTGTGTTTCTATTTTGTGGAATAGTTTGAAGAGAATTGGTCTTAGGTCTTACTTGAAGGTCTGATAGAATTCTTCACTAAAACCATCTGGTCCTGGTCTTATTTTGGTGGGAGATTTTAAGGACTGCTGCTATTTCTTTAGGGGTTATGGGACTTTTTAGATAGTTTATCTACTCCTGATTTAACTTTGGTACCTGGTATCTGTCTAGAAAATTGTCCATTTCATCCAGATTTTCCAGTTTTGTTGAGGTTAAGCTTTTATAGTAGGATCTGATGATTTTTTGAATTTCCTCAGTGTCTGTTGTTATGTCTTTGTTTTCAGTTCTAATTTTATGAATTTGGATACTGTTTCTGTGCCCTCTGGTTAGTCTGGCTAAAGGTTTATATATCTTGTTGATTTTCTCAAGAACCAGCTCTTGGTTTTGTTGATACGATATATAGTTCTTTTTGTTTCTACTTGGTTGATTTCAGCCCTGAGTTTATTTCTTGCCATCTACTCCTCTTGGGTGTATTTGCTTCTTTTTACTTTAGAGTTTTCAGGTGTGCTGTCAAGTTGCTAGTGTATGATCTCTCCAGTTTCTTTTTGTAGACACTTAGAGCTATAAATGTTCCCCTTAGCACTGCTTTCATTGTGTCCCATAAGTTTTGGTATGACTAGCCTTCATTTTCATTAAATTCTAAAAAGTCTTTAATTTGTTTATTTCTTACTTGACCAAGTCATTATTGAATAGAGGGTTGTTCAGTTTGACATGTATGTGGGCTTTCCATTGTTTTTTTGTTATTATTGAAGATCAGCCATAGTTAGTGGTGATTTGATAGGATGCAAGAGATTATTTCAATCATTTTATATTTTTAGAGGCCTATTTTGATTAATTATGTGGTCTGTTTTGGAGAAGGTACCATGAGGTGCTGAGAAAAAAGGTATGTTCTTTTGTTTTAGGATGAAATGTTTTATAGATATCCACTAAATCCATTTGGTTCATAATTTCTGTTAGTTTCACTGTGTCTCTGTTTAGTTTCTGTTTCCATAATCTGTTCATTGCTGAGAGTTGGGTGTTGAAGTCCCCCGCTATTATTGTGTGAGGTGCAATGTGTGCTTTGAACTTTAGTAAAGTTTCTTCTATGAATATGGGTGCCCTTGCATTTGGGGCATAGATGTTCAGAATTGTGAGTTCATCTTGGTACATTTTTTCTTTGACAAGTATGAAATGTCCTCCCTTATCTTTTTTGATAATTTTTGATTGAAAGTCGATTTTATTCGATATTAGAATGGGTACTTCAGCTTGGTTTTGGGGACCATTAGCTTGGAAAATTGTTTTCTAGCATTTTCTCTGAAGTAGTGTCTCTCTTTGTCACTGAGGTGTGTTTTTTGTTTGCAGCAAAATTCTGGGTCCTGTTTATGTATCCAGTCTGTTATTCTATGTCTTTTTTGGGGGGGGGGTTGAGTCCATTGATGTTAAGAAATATTAAGAAAAAATGATAGTTGCTTTCTGTTATTTTTGTTATTAGAGGTGTAATTATGTTTGCGTAGCTATTTTCTTTTGGGTTTGTTGAAATATTACTATGAGTGCAGTGGTTTTACCACTGCTCTGCTGCTCTAGGAAGGTTCTTCATGGGAGCAGACCTGCTAGGTGTTTGCTCCAGTCAAAAGGCAGTTCTCTATTATCTTAAAGCTTATATTTTTCTCTGCATTTTACATTACAAGTCAACTTACATTACAAGTGGCTGAAGAGTATTTCATGGAACCCAACTAAAGCGTAAAAGCAAAGAACAAACAGCTGAATTGACCAACATAGTCACTATTCCACAGAAGTCTGATTCCAGACAAAGAATGACAAGGATAAACAAAATTTATATTGAAAAGAGCTTTAGATATATATTATCAAGAGAAGTAGTATTTGGGCAACTTCAGCATGTATATCATGCTGATTCCCAAGCCTCAACTGTCAGCTTAGATTTAAAAATTTTATCAAAATTATTTTAATGTCAGAAAGGCTGAATCTAATGAATTCAAAATTCTTTTGCCGAAGCTGCAGAGCATGTACCTGTTTCTAGAACTAAGAAAGCCTTCTTTGGACAAATGTGCCTAACCTGCAGGTCTCAGCCTTTATTAAGTAGAAAACATCTTATGTTCAATGCAGTCAGATCTACAGAGGTTGCTGTGTATGTTTATATTGTTTGCAGTCCTGTACAACTTAAGAAGCACAGTTTGAGACTATATTACCAATTTGCATTTAAAGATGTTTTGATAACCAAGCAGAAAACCCAGGTCATATTTAATATTTAATATTAATTATAAACTATTTCAGTAAATTCTAGTCCTTGTCATCTTTGCTTACACTCCAGTGTTTTACATTTGAAACTCTGTCTTCATTTTTAGTCTCATAATACATTGTGTTTTATTTATGTAGAATAACATTCTGATACACAATAACCCTATTTGTCCTTATAACACATACTTTAATAGTATGATTCACTAGAAGAGAGAAAATTCTTAGACGTATGTGTGAGTTTCTCTTTAGTGATAACTAAATATCTCTCCAACACATACTTTAGTAGAATGATCATCTGACAAAGACCAATTCATTAGTATCAGGCATGATTTCCATCAATTGTCAGAGTATTCACCAAGAGGTTTTCACTCAACTAAGTCTTGGTTCCCTTCCTGAAGTCTCCTTGTCGTTGGGCGGTGGTGGTGCACGCCTTTAATCCCAGCACTTGGGAGGCAGAGGCAGGCAGAATTCTGAGTTCGAGGCCAGCCTGGTCTTCAGAGTGGGTTCCAGGACAGCCAAGGCTACACAGAGAAACCCTGTCTCAAACCCCCCCCCAAAAAAAAAGGAAAAGAAAAAAGAAGTCTCTTTGTCTCATCAGGAAGGCTACTAACTCAGAAATTCTATGTTCTCCTGTTTCAAATTTTAGAACAAATAATAAGACTGATAATTCCTTTGGTCCTGAAAATGTCCCCCATTTCCAATTGTTTCTCCAAGTACTCTCTTCCTCCACCATGATCCCAACTAATCCCCGGGGTTCCTATTCCACACTGCCCACCATCCACTGACATTATCTATTCTATTTCTCCTTCTGAGAGAGGTCCATGAGACCTCCATGTTTCTTAGCTTCTCTGAGTTTGGAGACTGTAGCACAGTTATGTAGCTCAACTATGTTCATAGCAGCTCTATATTCATAATATCCTGAAATGAGACTCAACAAAATGTCACTCAGCCAAAGAACTGATAAAGAAAATGTACATAGTTGAACAGAGTTGACCATAGTCTTTGTAATATGATGAAAGGTCTTTTGGGTATGCCTAAGAGTGGTATAGCTGGGTCATGAGGCAGAACAATCCTGATTTTCTTAGAAACAGTCATATTGATTTCCAAAGTGGCTGTACAAGTTCACATTCCCACTATCAGTGGAGGGGTGCTTCCCTTGCCCAACAGCTTCAGCAGAGCAAGCCATCACTTTGACCTTAGCCATTCTGACAAAACCCTGAATTTATTTAAAGCATTTGATTCATCATAAAATGACCATTTTATATAGTAATATCTATACATTTTTTAAAAAGATTGCTTTCAAATATTGCAACTAGGTTTTAAAGGTGGGAAGAGGTAAAGATAAAGATTGCTGAAATGTCAACACATTTTAAATGGTAGGGTCATACAATAATAATGCAAATATTGCAGCAGCTGTCTTATTTTGTAATGTAGCAAGATGAGGTATACCTGATATTTAAGATGTTCCTGAGGAAGATCATGGGGTGGATATTCAAAAGCAAAGGATAGTTGGTAGACATGTAACCACACAGGAAGAAGTCTAATCCTGGAGACCCCAATATACATGGTTTAGGCCCATCAATTCCCCAATAGGAGATTCAGATGTAAAAATAAGCAAACATATTTCTTAACCAGTTGGAAGAAAAACTACAATTTATTCTTGAGTTCCACATCACATTTTAAAAACATTTGATTTCTATTCAGAAGTAGTTATCTAAGCTTAAATATATACTCAATGGATGATAGCATCATCTCCTGGACACTTCTGCCAACACAACAGTGAGTTTCTCTCCTCTTCTGCATAGGTCTCAAGAGACTCCTTGATCAGTTCTTTAACAATGCCTCAGATGTCCTGATTCTCATTCCATAACTATGATAAAAGTGTGAAGTGATGTTCTCTGAAGGAACTGCATTTCTACTAAAATTCTGCAAAATGCCTGACCTTGGTTGCCTAAAACACTATTACTACAGAGGTGGAATGCTGGAATTCAACAACTAAAATTATCTTGAACCCTTTAATAACCATTTACTTTAACTTTGGTATCTGACCTGCTGACTGATAGATAAATCTCGGAATGCATCACTCAGCCTCCCAAACCCTTTCTAACTCAGAACATCTGAAACCTGTAGACTTCTCTGCTTTTCTTGGCCTCATTAGTCAATGCTTCAGCCAATGGAACTGGTATGCAGTTTTTTGACTTTCATCTAGTTGATGAGTCTTTGAGTTTATGTTTCATCTTCTACAGTAGAACATGCCAGCTAAGGCAACTTTTATCCATAGTCTATAGTTGTGACCACATTATTTGGCTCAGAATGAACATTTTTCTATTTTCTTTTATGGTCTATAATGATAAAAACTAAGAATATGTATTGGATAAGTATTTATGTATGTTCAGTCACATCACAGTTATTAAATACATGTAAATGTCTTATCAAATCTTTGTATTTCCACAGAAAAGCAAATGAGTTATGAAATAAGAGAAAGTTTGTGATGCAGGTAACCTTAAAACCCACAGAATAAAATTAATTAATATGCATCAGGTATATATAGTATTGTGAACACCCAGTCTAGAGTTTTGTTTTTAGGACTATAAATATAACTGGCTTTGCTTTTTCATATTTCCTCATTTTTTGAAGAATGGCCATAATTCTTTTGTATATATATGTACAAAACCTGCATGGGGTATGTTTATTTTGCATTTACTTTGTCATCTAAATTATCTATCATCTGCATCTCAATGATTGCCAAAAACTCTGTAACAGTATAATTAGTGCATAAGAAGGATATATATTAAATATGGAAAAAGCACTGGAATGTAAGTGGCCCAGAAGAAGAGGGGCCTCCATTAAACAACAGAACTGGCCAGTGCCTTCACTGAGCCTTTCCTCCTACTGATGGTGAACACATGTATAAAAGAAGATACTGCTTCTTTACATGAGCAAATATGATTTTTAAATTTTATTTTATTTTTCTTACTTTATACAGGTGTCAGTCAAGGTCAGAGAGGCCATTCAAAGAGTTTCTATTGAAAACGGGACTTGCTCAGTACACCAGTTTTAACACCATTAGATCAATACAATAACTACATAGAAATATAGTTCTCACTGTGTTTTTAGTGAAGGTATATTTGATTTTGCAGAGGACAGCCAGTAAGATACTATGTAACTAAAATGTGTACAGCAAAGCACAGTGAATATCGAAAATCTGCTTTTGAATAGGATCCATTTTGGGGGGATTGATTGATTTATTTACATTTCAAACATTGCTCCCCCTTCCCAGTTTCCCCTCCACAATGCCCCCATCTCATCCCTCCTTTCCCTCTATGAGGGTGCTCCTCTACCCACTTTCCCACTCCTACCTCATCCCTCTACCATCCTCCTACACTCGGACATCAAGCTCCACAGGACCAGTGGCCTCCCTTCCCATTGATTCCAGATAAGGCAATCCTCTGCTACATATGTAGTTGGAGTTATAAATCCCTCCATGAGTAATCTTTGATTGGTCGTTTACTCCTTGGAAGTTCTGAGAGGTCTGGTTAGTTGTTATTGTTGTTCTTTCTATGGGGTTGCAATTCCCTTCAGCTCCTTCATTTGTTCCCCTAATTCTTCCATTTTGGTCCCCATGCTCAGTCTGATGGTTGGCTGTAAATATCTGCATCTGTATTAGTATGATGATGGGTCTGGCACTCCATACACATTTTCAATTCTATTACTTCAGAGGTGAAGACAAAAAGAGCAGGAATCCAAAAGACATCTCAGCTACATTGTGAATTTGAGGCCAGTCTAAATTATATGAGTTCCTGTCTCACAAAAACAAAACAAACAAGCATGTAAAAGATGACAAAAAAATAATTAAAAACCCTGTTCTGAATGTAGCAGAGATTATAATAATAAGAAAAGCAATGATCAATTATACCATATAAATCTTTATCAGTTTATGCTAAAATATGGGCCAATGAGTATGTGTCACACTCTGGTAGTATGCTGTTCTCCACTGTTAGTAGACTAGGAGTTTTAGGACAAATGGAATATTTAAAATTAGCTTTGAATGATATATTCTTAACATTTCATGATATTTAAAGTTAAATACCAATATTATTGGTGATATCATATGTTTACTTATTTTGTTTGCAGATATAAAGCATGCTTAAGACTATAATAGCTACATGTAGAAAATAGCAATTAGCCACAGGTTAGAGCTTTCTATTACAGGAAAGTCAGTGTAACAGAAATTGAAGTTGTCACATCCATACTCAAAAGCAAAGGATGGAAGTGCACACACTGCTTGCACCCAGCTCACTTTCTCCACTTGTGTATGCTACAGAATTTCCTGTATGGTTCTAACCACAGTCACAGGTCTTCCAATCAAAATTGCTGTAATCAAAATAATGCTAATATTTTTATTGTATAATTGACAATTTTTCTACGCAATATGTTATACAATTATTGTGAATAATAATAATTACAGTTGATAATGAAAACTAATCATAGTTCACAATTGCTAACCTTTAAAATATATACGCATGTTTTAAATATATGTAGAATATATACTTGATTTATACATGATGTCTTGAAACTTATCACTATTGTACTTGTGTATTTAATGTAACATCTTTTTTGACTTCTATATTTTAATCCTATTCAAGGGACTCACGGACAGCGTCACAACTGAAAATAGCATTAATTATATATAAGAATGAATCATAATCTAAATTCTATGATCTACACAGGAAAATCTGAAATATAAAGTAATGTGACTTGAAAATGAAAATCACAGTTTTACTGCATTTTAATCCTGTCAGAAAACTCTGAGTATCCATCTCTTGCTGATTTTGAATTGAAATGCCAACAAATTTGATAATCTAGAAGAATTAGAATAACATTCCAATAAACACAAAAGCAATCAATCTAATTCAGAAAGAAATGAAGTTCAAAGAGGAATCAATGCTACAATAAAATTAATTAGGTGAATGTATTTAAATAACTTCTGTAAACATAAAGAATAATACCAATTCTTATCAAACTTCCCCCCAAATAAAGAGAGAACACTTCTTCAATTCATGAAGCCAGGATTATCTTATACTAAGCCCAGTGAGTTTTTCAGAATAAAATACTCTAGTGGTTGAGTGTGCCCTTCCCCCAGGCCTAAGCAGGCCTGCAAAGTCACTTACCACAATAGACCAAGCAGCAGTAGGACCTAGGAGATGTATTGCATTACCAGCCTTGGGCCTTGGAGCCTGCTACCTGAGCTAAGAAGAATGGACTGCCTGCTGAGCTAGCCTGCTATCTCCTATCTCCTTGCCCAGCCCCTGGGCTGAACTGAGAAGAGACTCTGGGGGGTGGGGCTTCCCCTTTATATGTGAAAGCAAATTATTAAACTTCGGGCCTTGATCAGAATACTTTGTCTTGACCCCATGTTTTTCTTGCTCTCCATTCCCGTTCATTCCTAGGCTTCCTCTCAGGAGAACCTGATTTCCCATAGTGGCAGGCAGCTACAGTTGAGTAATAATGACCCCCAAATTTGTTGGCTATTTGGTCCCCCATACTTGAATGCTGGGTCCCAAGTTGTGAATTATTGAAAAGAATTTGGAGGTGTGGCCTTGGGAAAAGATATAATGATACATGAGGAAAAAGTAAAGTTCCATACACAAATCAGTCTTTACTCCTTGCCAGTGAGTGAATATATCTTACCATCACTACCATCAAAACTAATTTCTTAAGCCTTCCAACATTAACTAAAGCCTCTAGTACTTTTAAGAATCTTCACAGCCTTAACCTCAGGTTGGTGGTGCTGAAGCATCATTCTAGACTCTTGAATAGCTACTAGATTCTCAGCTGGCAGGATTATTGGATGAATCAGGCCCTATAGTGAAAGCCAAATCAATTTGTAATGTAGAGTGAAAAATTATAAAGGCCATTTTATGAAATATATGTAGATTTCTTTGCCCTTAGACCTGGGCAGAAAAATGCAGGTCCCAGAATGCGGAACTAAAAATAAGATTTCAGGCCTTCACTACCCCAGGACACTTGCTGGATGGATTACATTCAAACCTCAGGCAGTAGGCCCACCTATGGGTGGGAGAGGCCCAAGGCAGGAAGACACATTCCTGACCACAGATAAAAATGCAAGCCACCTAGGTGGGGCTATAGCCAGAAGAAGTGAAGATAGTTAATCTGAAATAGTTGGTAAATGACAGGGTGGGACACAGTGACATGGTAAAACCATATTTTGGAGAAAAAATGATCGTACTGAGTAATTTCCATGGCTATTAACCTTTCAGGGTGGGTTTCTCTGGAATGTTTCACTATTCTTATGTTATGTATCCTTGGCAACCCCTCACCCCCTCCTCACTCCCCTGGTTTGCAGTTATCCTCTTTTAAAGACCCCTTAGTCCGCCACTTGAGGTCAAACTCTGCTCTTGAGAGAGCTCGTGGTTTGACATTGGCCAGCCAACTTCCCTAATAAAGCCTCTGCTGATTGCATTCAGGTATGGTTTCTTGTGATCTTTGGGTGGTCTTGATTTCCTGAGACTTGAGGAAGGGTCTCCCAATTATGGGGGTCTTCAGTAATATGTATACTTTGATTGGATCTATTCCTGTACATTATTCCAGCTAATCCAGAATTTAAGGGATAATAAGCACATAAGCAATTTCATCATCCATTGTGGAAAAAATATCAAAATTACAAGGAGACACTTCTCCACAACCACCTGAATACAAACAACAACAACAACAACAACAACAACAACAATAATAATAATAATAATAATAATAATAATGAATAAAATTATGATAGTAGTAATAAGTTAAAATAAGCTTCAGGAGAAGTGGAGAATTGGATTCCTTGCATATTCTCCATGGGAATGTAAAATGGTGCTGCCACTGCAAAAATCAGTTTTGTCATCTCTCAAAATGTCATTCAAGATGGTATATCTGTACATTGTGCTGATTCATCCTGGTGTATAGGTTACAGTGAGGATCCTGAAAACTCTAGACTGAACAAAAGAAACAAATCATGAAAGGGCATTTTGCTGGAAAAATCCATTTATATAGCATTTTCTGAAGATGCAGGTGTGTATACATGCAGAGAAGAGGTGTATTTGAAGGGAATGGAAATTTCCTAGAAGTAAGTGAGAGTAATAACGACAGAATACAGTTACCTACAAAGGGCCACTGGCTCAAGTAGTTGTATTATGATGGCTTATTTTGTTTTGATAGTTTTTAATTTTAAAATCTTAAAATGATTTAGAATGGATGGACAAAGTGCACAAAAAATCTATACTTATGATAGTGTGTAATGAAATAATAGAATTCCAGGAGAAACCAAGAGAGGAACATCTATGTCACAGGAGTACTCCGGGTCACATGGACTTTATACTGGAGCCACTGTACATAAACAGTAGGATAAGCTAGATCAAGAGCAAGTGATAATGAAATTCATCAGTATTGCTCATTTTTCCATTCTTTAATTTTTTTAAAAAAAATTATGCATGCTCTCTCACTTTCTCTCTCTCTCTCTCTCTCTCTCTCTCTCTCTCTCTCTCTCTCGTGTGTGTGTGTGTGTGTGTGTGTGTGTGTATGTGGTTGTGGATGGGGCATGGGGTATGTGTGCGTTGGGGGAAGGTGTTCTTGAAGAGGCCTAAGTAGGATGTTGGATCACTTAGAACCAGAGCTAGTGGTTCTAAGTTGCCTAGATGGGTGCTGGGAATTGAGCCTGGGCCATCTGCAAGAGCAGTAATTACTTGTAACTGTGAAGATTTCTCTCCAGGGCCTACAATGTTGATGTTCATGTATATTTTTTAAAGTAAGCACAGGTCTCACTACTGTATAGTTAAATAGTAACAAATAATAAAGTTAGCAATGGACATGATCACAACTCTCTCCAAGTTCTCTCCAAATAATAAAAAGAAGCTAGCTAAGAAAAAAATATTATTTCCATAATGAAACAAGATTTCCTATTAAAGGCAAGGTAAACATCACTCAAAGACTGAAAATAACTGAAAATTACCAAATTCCTGTTGGTTATCTTGTAGAGGCCCTTTTAACTCAACAATTGATGAGAATATATATTTGCAGTGTGGGGCTCTGGGACTTTGACAGCATTTGAAGTGAGCTGGATTTTATTCCAGGTTCTCTGTCACCTGGGGACAATAGGCCTATATATTTCAAAAACACTTTACATTAAAAAAGCATATACCTGCATTCTTATGTTCAAGTTGTTTTGGTGTGTGTGTGTGTGTGTGTGTGTGTGTGTGTGTGTGATACATGAATGTGGACAGGTAGGTGCACACATTTGTTCATGCCATGAATAGGTGAAAGCCAAAGAACAAGAAGAAAAAAAAGTAGAGAAGGAAGAGAGGGAGGAGGAAGAGGAAGAAGAAAAGGAGGAGGAGGAGGAAGAAGAGGAAGAAGAAAAGGAGGAGGAGGAAGAAGAGGAAGAAGAGGGAGAGGAGGAGGAAGAAGAGGGAGAGGAGGAGGAAGATGAAGAGGGGGAGGAGGAGGAAGAGGAGGGAAAGGAGGAGGAAGAGGAGGAGAAGTTGTTGCTGTTCCTTTATTGTACTTTGCCCTACCTCTTGAAGGTAGATTTTATTTACTGAATCAGAAATTGGAGGCAGAATGGAAACAAAGACCAGAGAGGGATACTGCTTAGTGACCTGTCCCTCCTGACTTGTTCACATAGCTTTCTTATACAGTCCAAGGGAAAGCACTACCTTCAGTGAGCTCGGCCCTTCTACAACAATTAGCAATGAAGAAATGCCTCAGAGAGATGGGCACAGGCATATGTGACAGAGGTAATTTTCCCATACTGTCTTATAAGTATGTCAGTTGACATCCAAAACCAGGTATGATAGATAACATGTATAATTTGAGAAATTGGAGACCAAGGCAGAAGGACACAAAATTGCAGGGTAGCAGGGGATACATAGCGCCAAAATATCTAAATTAAAACAAACAATAAACATTTTTAAGTTAAAAAGGGAGTGTTTAATGAAATGGTAATATACATAGACTTTTATATGAAAAGCACTTGAATATTTGAATACAAAATGATACCAAGCCAATAATATTTATATGAAATAATTAACAAAAATTCCTTTAAGGAACAGTGTAGAATTATGATTAAATACAGGTAAACAGAATTTAAGTTCATATTTTTTGTATTATTTGGATAGTTTAAAAGTATTTGAAATTACCAGATTTTATGAAACTGGATTAATAAAATGATTTGAAGGAATAAGTGTGCTCATAAATGATGGTGGTTTCTGCTAAAGAAATATTTTCCTGATTAATACATGTAAAGCATTCACAAATTTCAATGAAAATCTCAGTGGGTAATCATCACCCTATTTATCTAAATTTAGGACAAATGGTTGATTCAGGTGCTTTTCAAAACCATGTCAATGTGTGTCACATCATGTAGCCATGGCGACAGACTGACTCTCTCTTTCCTAATAAGTATACTGTTACAGTGTCAATAAAACCTTTTTCCAACTAATGATCCATATAAATCAGAGAATGGCAAGACCTGAATTGTAGATTCACAATGAGACCATTGTTCTGGCCTTATAGGTGGGGACAGTGAGCTGTCCAGAGGTTGAGAAGATGGCACAGTCAGTGAAGTACTTGCCTCATGCCATAAGGACCCATATTAAATCCCACCACTCCCATACTCACCTGGCAGTGCCTTGAAAACCACTAGGTAGGAATGGGGATTTCTGGAATTTTCTGACTAGCCAGACAGACTGAACATTGAGCACCAGATGCAGTGCAAGGCTGTGTTTCAAAATCAAAGTGGAGAGTTGACTGAGGAAGGCACACAAACGTGGACTTCTGGTTGCCACATGTATTCACACATGTGAACATGTTCACATACACGCAAACAGATACACAAATACATGTGTGTGCCACACAAAGACACAAATCAAAAAATGTAAAAACACAGTGGAACAACCACTACATCAAAGGAAGAAACTCGTCCATCCATCCACTAAATTACACCAAGCTTTTTATTTCCTGGTCAGTACCTAAGAACTCAGTTCTTATTTCAAATTTTGATGAAATAACAGTAGAAAGGTGTAGAAAATCTGGGAAGCTTTTTTTTTTTTAATGAGGGAAAATGGTAGCAAGTGAGGTACAGAACACTGCCTAGAATTACAGAACATTCTAAGAGATCTCCTGCATGTTTATCAACATATAGTCATGTACGGTAAAACAGAAGGCTGAAGTTCTGACAGAGTGTGTTGTTATCTTAAGCAAACCAAGGCTACAGTTCACTGATACTCTTTTCACACAGCTAGAAAAGCTTAGTTCTATCCCAGACAGGCCTCAATTCAGTGGTAAGAAGCAATTGTGTGAGGAACCAGACAAGCTTTCAGAAGCTGCACCTTTCAACATTCAAAAGCTCGTGTCCAAACTCAGGATGCACTTTAACATTATGCTGTTACTC
Source organism: Arvicanthis niloticus (assembly GCF_011762505.2). Lineage (NCBI taxonomy): Eukaryota > Metazoa > Chordata > Mammalia > Rodentia > Muridae > Arvicanthis > Arvicanthis niloticus. The sequence goes on from NC_047672.1 coordinate 67,653,813, forward strand.
ACCTGGGGCTCAGAGGAATTTAACCACTTATTTGTGAACTCCTGACAAAGTAAGCATAATTCAAAACACTCAGAAAGTAGTGACACCCAGCACAGTATTAAGCAAACATCTCAAATAACTATTCAAGGTTCTATTGTGTTATAATATGACAGGGACTGAGCAAGAGAGTGACACTTTTTAACACAGCTGTGTAGACAGAAATCCACCCTGGAGTTTATTAGAATGGGAGAATCATCTGCACTTTCTCAGTTAATATCTGTCACTTTCCAGAGCAGGGAGGAGAAGAGCTTGTAGATGTTGAGATGCTGAGAGCTAACAGGTCAGGCATAGGGGGCTTTTTAAAAAATTTTTATTGGATATTTTATTTATTTACAATACAGATGTCATCCCCTTTTCCCATTTCCCCTCCTTAGAACCCCCTTCCCATCCCCCTCCTCCTTTATGCTTTTATACCATTATAATTACATGCATGTATTAAGGTCAGTTCTAGGTTGAGGGTCTAGCAATACAATAGATGCAAACCTAACATGGGACAAGGAAATGGGCTGCTTGGCAGGAATGTGACATTGACCAAAACAAGGAAGTAGGCTTCAGGCAGGGATCTGACATTAGGCTAGAACAAAGAAGTAATTTCAGACAGGATTCTAAATTTTAGGCTAGAGCAAGGAAGTAGACTTCAGACATGAAAATGACTTTGGGCTAGGACAGGGAAGTAGGCTCAGATACTTTGGTCATCCTGATAAGCCCTTAGAAACTGTGGTCACAGGAGTGTTCATGTAATTGGGTTTAATGCCTTGCTTTTTCTTTGACTATTTGTGTTTATTGTCTTGCTTGCTCCTTGACTATTTGCATAAGGCGACTTTTGTTGTAACAAGGAATCACAATAAGAACCTCTGACAGGCATCAGGAAATCATTCTGGAAAACTTTACACACCACCAAAATAACAAGAATATTGCATATGCTAAGGGCACACTCTATGCGCAGAAGTCTCAGCAAATTAAACCAGCCCCTTAGGCTCTCAGTGTGGCACATATTTTAACTTCTTTACTGTAATATTTAACACAGCTATTTAAAAATCTAGGTAAGCTTTACTTGAGCACTTGATTCAGTCCAGCTGTCTTAGTCTGTGGCTACATTGAATGGCCCTTTTGCAGAAATTCCAGGACCAACACTTCAGTGTTTTCCAGACTAATTTGCAACCTGCTTAGCTCCATAGGAAGCTCTCCTTTGAATTTAGCTAAAGAATAGGATTAGATTCCTATATCTTTAAGGTATTTTCCTACTCACAGACCACCCAACTCTCTCTCTTTATTCTGGTTTTCCTGATACTGTTTACTATTAGTTTTTTTAGACCACAGATCTGGTAACATCCACTGGGTTATACCTCCACTTGGTGTTACAAGCTGTAATGGCTTGTATGTCTCCTGTTCAAATTTTACTTGACTTTACTCTTACCAGAAATGAATAGCTAATGTTTGAAGGCTGACATAAGATAAAATATATGAACTATCCTCAGGTTAAAAACATATCAATCGAATTTAAGTGTTACTTAGTTTATATGTGTGGGAAACAATTTAATTTGAAGAAATAAGTTATATGCAACTGAAATATATCTTCAATATCTATGTCTATTGCTGTTTGTTGATTAATTGTGGTAAATTTATTAAGATTCAGTTTTAAGATGAACTTCAATTAGTTTGGGTTCTTAAATCAATGAAAAGATATTAATTCCTTTTCAAGTACTTGTATATGTATTTCCAAGTCACTTCAAATGTAAAATTTAATCAAATAAATATGAAAGGGTAGAAGTTTTTGGCTAAAGGTTTTAATTTCCATAAAATGAAGATATTAAATACTTTTTCAATAGCTATTTTCATGGGCCATGGTTTTTTTTTTATTTCTGTATTGAAAATAAGGTCTGAGTCAAACATGTTTTCTTTTCTTATGGTTCTTTCTTTATTTCCATTTATTTATGTGTGTTTATCTCCCATGTGCAGCTGCCCACAGAAACCGGAAGATGGTAAATAAATTCCGGGAGCTGGAGTTAGAACAATCGTGAGCTGCTGCCCTTTATGAACAACATGAGCATCTGAGTTTGGGTTGTCTGCTTGAACAGTACTTACTTTTTGTTTAAGACAATGTTTTTATTAATTATTTGAGAATTTCATCTGATGGATTTTAATTACTATCTCTCCTCCCCAAACTCTTCCTATAGTCATCATCTTCATTATAGTCTTCCTGCTAATTCATCTTTAAGATTCCCATCCTCACTTCATGGAGTTTATAAGTGTTGACTAGGTACTGGTGAGTTGGAGCCTTGTATGAAATATGATTGTCCCACCAAGGGCCGCATCATTTCAAACAACTGATTCTCCTTCTTCTAGCAGCTATTAAATGTCAATAGCTTCTTAGCCAGAGGTAGAATTTTTTGCCTACCAGCCCCATCCATTCTAGGATTTTTTTCCTGGCTTGAGTTTGGATTTATCTTATGGTTGGGATCATAGTCATTGTGAGTTCATATATGAAACTGGCTGGAAAACAACATTATCCTAAAGTTATCTACTACCCCAGGCTCTTAAAATCTTTCTACCCTCTATTCCAGGAAAATTTCTGAGCCTTGTGGAGAAGGGTATGTATCTGCCCTGTTTAGGGTTGAGTACTGCCTCTTAACTGCTGAACTCTCCAGATTCAGAAAAATATCCCTTATATTTAATGGAAACTATTAGTTGAGACTACATTTTTATAATATTGATTAACCAATAAGGCTATGAAAAGTTCTTTCCTGTTATACTACAACCTCCTTATATCTTATAGTTTTCTGAATCTATAACTTTACAACTCATCAAAGGTTAAAAAATACTGCTTAGCGGTATTGTACAGAGAATAAAAGCACTTTCAGAATGTGTCCTAAAATTTTTTTACATCCTTGAAGATATTAAAATTAATTCACATAATTTAAGTGTAGGAGCTGTGTTGTACTGTAGAATCTGGCAGGAGTGATGGGATAGTCTCTGCTCAGAGCAGACTAGGAAAATATTACAGCCTCCATTTTAATTTTATTCCAAGAACCATCTTTCTGAGTAGAGTCACCCCCTTAAGAAGTAGTTTAAGGCAAGCATGCCAGGAGGAATCTGAAGCCTGAGCTTCTTAGTACCCAAAAGATTAACCCCAGAAGGGAACATGGAAGCACTTGGAGTTAGGTACTTCTGTAAATAACAGCTAAATTGCACCCTCCTATGAGGCCCTAAGCCAGAAGAAAGCACTAAAATTGCTCCCAGATTTTGAATCCAAGGAAGTTCTGAGATAAACTCTTGGTGTGAATGCTGGTGAGACTCTGGGAGGGAGATGAATTAATTTTTTAAGGCTATTGGGTATGCAATCAAACACTGTCATTTATCAAAGTCAATGGATCACTTTGCTGGGGCAATAGACAAAACCATCTCTCTCTCTCTCTCTCTCTCTCTCTCTCTCTCTCTCTCTCTCCCTCTTCCTCTCTCTCCTCTCAGCATTTGTAATAATAATTTGGTTAGCTTTAGCTCTACCAACCCCCTCAACCAAAAGCAAAAGAGATTAATCAATGAATCAATGTATGTGTGTGTTATTTTATTTAGATTGGTTTTAATGCAAAAAAAATCATGAGATAGCACATTAAGAATTTAAAACAAAAACAAAGGATAAATGAGCCTCATAACAAAATTCTGTTTTGAACGAGACCCATAATAACAAATTGCAGAGCTGTCAACTGCAGGCCAAGGATAACAGATTGGCTGAGGCGACAGAAGGTGATTATTTATGTGAAAGATAGACTAAGCATCCAGAATGTATCATGTGTTCAGAAAGTAAACACAGTGGCCACTGTATCACACAGAGCATTTATTCATAATATATTAGATGTTTTACCTTATTTAAAACATGCCTCAAATCTTTGATCTTCACAATGCAAATTGTCCTCATACTTTAAAACAAGAAGAAAATTCTAGGGTTGTGATATTTTGTATAACGAGTGCCCTAGCCTTAATACATTGGCTAATTCTTTTTCCTAGTAGTTTGCTATTGCAAGCTACTTCAGAGCTTCTTGTTGAAAATGTGCCACTCTGGAATATATTTCACAGGCAAATCCCCAGCTGTGATATTACTGTGACCAAATGTGCAAACATAATTTTTACAGTTTGATGAATGGTGTCAAAAAGCCATACAGAAAGATCACATCAATTCACACCTACACACAGTGAGTGGCCATTTCTTCCTATGGTTTTGGTTATTATGAAAAGTTCTGCATGTACCTATGCACTTGACAAATGAACACATTTTTAAATAAATTACGAGTAGATTCTTCTATCTTCATTAGAGTGTATGTATTAGCTATCTGGATTTTTGAAGTGCCACCTTGTTATTTTGCACATTTATTCTTTTAGGTCATTTCCTTTTGTTATTTTCATTTTTTAAAGACATGTTTGTGCAATAGTAACAACTTGTAAGCAAGTTTTATATAAATTTTCATGTTTTCTTAACTGTTATTATTTTAGTTAATTCATTTTATTTGGTTTTACCTTAGTAAAACTGCCAATATTTTTCCAAAAGATTGTCTGAACGTTGATAGTTAATTCTGAAGAAATTCCAAGGCTAAAAATAAATAGATAAAAGAAGGCTTAAATCTAGGAAAGCTTGGAAAGCTGACCTGAATCTGTCTTATGGATGGGTATGACGTCAATATGGAGAAATTCTGTTATCTTCTTCAAAGTAAACTCTAATGTCTGGCCCAACTGAAGTTTTTCCAGCGCCTGCCAAATATTTACTAAGCAGGAAGTGAGCATCTCCCCTCCCCAGTGTCACCGAGTGTGACAGCTATTCCATAGCCCTCAGTAGAGAACCCCCTTCTACCAGCAGGGCCCCAGTGATTTAGCAAAAGGACTAAGAATTTCCACTGGCCAATTTCTTTCCAAGATTTTGAAAATTATAATTGGTACACAGCCATCTTTTAAAATAGTCTAGAAATTCACACTTTCCAGAGTTTCACAGTGAGAACAAGCAGGCATGTCTAGCAAGACAATGAAGGCTTTATGAAGAAAGGAACATGGCCTGCATGTGTATGTCATGCATGAAGCCAGAGCCTGATATTTTGACCATTAAGTCAGCATGTAGTGGAACACACACTTTTCCCCCAAATGTTTTAAAAACATAATTTTATCCTTCTTTTCCTCTATTCACATACTTTTCCCTAAAATATTGCAAAGTCACAAATGTGTTAAAAGAAAATTTTTCATCCTCCTCTTTTCCTCTGCCCCCAGCTTTCCAGATGCATATCATGAGGTAGGGTACCCCAGCAGAAGACTTCAGTTATAGAAGCAGGCACATTGAATTCTGACAGTTTTTATCTTTGTGATTTGTATTAGTCAGATTTCTCTGGAATAACAGAAGTTAGAGAATAAGCCTCTCCATCTGTCTACTATCTACCTATCTATAATACATACACACACACACACACACACACACACACACACACACACACTGGAGAGATTATTTTTTTACAACTTTCTGGCTGTGGTCCAGCTAATCCAATAATGGATGGCTTTGAACAGAAAGTTCAAGCATCCACTTGTTGCTCAGTCTAAGAGGGTAGATGTTGCAACTAGTTTTCGATATACTCTAAAATCCCCCCAAAATAGACTCTAATGCCAGTGAAGGAAAGGACTTGCTAGCAAGGTAAGTAAGTGCAAGCAGACAAATAGAAAAAACTTACTTTCTTTATGTCCTTACACAAATTTCAAGCAAAAAAGTATGACCAAGATTAGATCTGAGTTAAATTCCTGGACTAAAGGTATGTCTTACTATCTCAATGTTGCATACTAGAAGTATATCTTCTTACTTCAAAGTAATCAGAAATCTGTCATATGTGTGCACTGATCAATTCCAGATGTTGTCAAGTTGATAGCCAAGATTAACCATCACAGTGGGTGTAGGAGAAGCTATGGGCAGAGTAAGGAGAGGAAGAGGAGGAGTAAGATGAGGAGGAGGAGAAGGAAGAGGAGGAGCTAGGGAGAGAGGACCAGAGAGAGGGGAACATAGAAGCAGACATGCGCCTGTCTCTAGCTGTCAAAGGTAGTTGATACATCTAGGTTGGGTACTGGGTTATACCTCTGATTGAGTGGGCATCTTCTTACTGAGCATTACGAAGTATATAAAGCCTTTGATTAATCTTTAAGCTTTAGAGTCTCATTTTTACCAGGCCCGCGTGGATGGCAGGATGGTCTGGGTACAGCCTAGCCTTGCAGAGACAGTGTGGAAGATTAGCAAAGCCATCTCCCATGCTGGCATCTCATAGGTGGCAGGGCTGGTGTTTCTGGCTGGCTGTTTTTAGCTACAGTGTGCACATGAACATGGTGGCTGAGCCAGGCAGAGCCGCTGGGCTTGGCTAGCGGCCATTTTAAATAATTACTTCAACAAGTGGATCCATCATATTCTTTAAAAATAAAATGACCCAATATATCTTGGGTTTTATTTCATGTTTTGTTTGTGTTTTTAAGCAAGAATGGCAAAAAAGAGAAGAGACCTAATGGAGGTACAGATGGGAAATCCACTAGAGAAATGGAATGTAGGCTATAAAAGCAGAATCACCTATAGTAGAAAGATGGAAAATAAAACAAAATGATATATACATTGTCTTACTTAGGGTTTCATCACTGTGAAGAGACACAGCCATAGCCATTCTTATACAAGAGAATATTTCATTGAGACCAGCTTACAGTTTCAGACATTTAGTTCATTATTTTCAAGGCAGGAATCATGGCAGCACACAGGCACACTTAGTGTTGGATGAACCAAGACTTCTACAACCTGATCCACAAGGAGCAAAGAGGAGGCTGGCTTACACATGGCAGAGCTTGAGCATATATATAAGATCACAGAGTCAGCCTTCACAGTAACACACTTCCTCCAACAAGGCCAGAACCCTACCCATGCCACTTTCTATGGGCCAAACATTCAAACACATGAATCTATGGAGGTCAAACCTATTTAAACCACACACACACACAAACACACACACACACACACACACACACAGAGAGAGAGAGAGAGGCGTGTGCACACACATACAATAAATACAATTATTTCTATGATAACAAAGAGAAGAAAGATGACTAGCTAACAGCAGATGAACTTAGTAAAAGATGAAATTTAAAAAATTGCCAATTTTGAATTTGGAAAGATCAAGTCAGAAGCATAATTCTTGGAGATGCTCGATGTACTTTTTACTACTGCAAAACACTTGGAAACTTAGAATATGAGAAAATCCAGACATTATATTTCTCATTGAAACAATTTTAATATTAATTCAATATAATTTTAATTTCAAAAATTACTAGCCAGGCAGTGGTGGCGCAGGCCTTTAATCCCAGCACTTGGGAGGCAGAGGCAGGCAGATTTCTGAGTTCGAGGCCAGCCTGGTCCACGGAGTGAGTTCTAGGACAGCCAGGGCTACACAGAAAAACCCTGTCTCGAAAAACAAACAAAAAACATTACTAATATTATCCTCGAACATCTAAACTGATTTGAACCTAAAAAATGTATAATGATAATGGATTCTTAAGCCTCCTCTATACTGTTTTAGTGGTTTGCAATACCACGATATGATTTTATAGTATATTCTATTAATATGTGATATAATCTCAACTCTACTTAATATTTACCATAAATATCTTTTTAAGAAATGAAGTGAAGACTGTTATGTGTTGAGAAAGACTGAGCCATTGACACATTAATGGTTATTAAAAAGTCATGTAACTGTTAAGCTTCGGATATACTATTGTGCCCTCAAAGGAAAGCATTTGTTATGAAATAATTAGACAGATATCTAAATTATACAGTATCTCTTATTTTAAGTCACAATATCTCTTTTACTAGAGAATATTTGTTTTGAGGCTCAGAGTGGCATACTGCAAAGATATTTCAATTAATGTATTTTCTGTCATGGCTTAATTATTTTGAATCATTATTTTCTCTAAATTTTATATTTCAAATGTAAAAATTTGTATTTCTTTTATATTTTAATGTATATTTTTCTATGGTTCTAAGGTATAGGTTATATTTCTGATATATTTTATGTTTTCTCATTGATTTTACCTTCCTGGGTGCATATGCATACTTTTGTGCTAGATGCTGATGGGTTCTTATACCCACACAAATTATATATATATATATATATATATATATATATATATATATATATATTTCTATTATTATAAAAATAATACCAGTTTTCTATTTTTCTGTACTTTATATTACTAAAAATAAATTTGATTTTAATTAATAAAAACTAAAATAACTATGTAAGGACAAAATATAGCATTTAGCCAACTTTGGAAATTCTGCTTAACAATCTAGACAGTTTGGATAATAATAATCTTAAGAAGGTTGTTTTTCTAAAATAACTAATTATTTAGAAATATTAGATGATTGTTTTACAAGATGACATAATGATGTATATGTAATAGTAAAGTATAACTGCAGCATTGCTTTGTAAATCAAGTGCCACCTCTTATTTTGAATGTTGCATATATTTTCTGTTTTTCAAAGTAGCCAGAGAGAATTATTCAAAAGCAAAGAAGTAGTACAGTTCAGAAATAAACTGTCAATTTTGATGAGAGAAATCATGAATGAGAGAATACTTAATGGCTTATGAGGTAACATATTACCTATTATGTTACTTTCATATTTTTCAGCTTCAGCAGGATTTAATTGACATGTCAAAATATATATAGCAATGCTGTACAATAAGATGCATTTGTATATGTATATTATTCTAATTAGCCTGATAGCCTGCCAATTACTTCTTATGGTTGACTTTGTAATTTTATGGTGACATTGCTTAAAATCCACTTTCACATCAAATTTTGATGCAATATAATACAATAGCTATCTAAACATAGGCCCTTAGTATGTATTTGTTTATTATGATGGATACTTATTATGTACTTGTTTATTATGATGGATGTACCTTTGGCCAAAGTATTTTCTTTATCTGCATCCTAACCCCCAGCTACTTGGGAAACATTATTTTATCTCTGTTCCTGTGAACTTGGTCGAATTCTACCTATGAATGAGATAATGCCTTACTTTTCCCATGGTTAGCTCATTTCACTTAGCACAATGTTCTACAGGTGCATTTGTGTTATCAGGTGTCCAATAGATGGACTTCTGGTACAGATATTGAATAGGAGCTTACTTCAATTTTACTTCACTCATTGATCTGGTACTAAACTTTATTTTCTCTTCAAATTTTTATAGTGGGGCTGGAGAAATGGCTCAGTAAGAAAGAAATCTTGCTATCAAACCTGAGGATGTAAATTTGATCTCTGAAACGCCAAAATGTGAAAGGAGAGAAAGAACTTTCAAAAGTTCTCTCACATCCACATGTAAGCTGTGGCCATACCCTAGTGTTCATGTCCACATGTATGTTGTGGCATACACTCTAGTGTCTCCCCACAAAAATCAGAACATATAAAAGAATTATACTGACATCATCTAATTAGAGTCCAGAATTGTAACCGTTACTCCTACTGCTTTATAACTGGTATTGCCATGCGTATACATAGGTATTCAAAATATAAACCTATTGGTATTTTATTTACTTTTCAATTGTTGTGAGGAAACACCATGGCCAGGGCAATTTATAGAAGGCGGAGTTTATGTAGAAGCTACTCTTTCAGTAGCTTCTACATAAATGGATAAGGATCCATTAATATTACAAAAGAGTGGCATATAAACACAGACAGGCATATAAACTAGAGCTGGAAGTTGAGAGCTAAGGGCTCACATCTTGACCTACAAACCGTAAGCAAACAGAAAAAATTGGGAATGAATTGTATCTTTCCTAACCTCAAAGCTTGCCACCAGCATAATTTCTCCAGCAAATCAACACCCGTGCACCTTCCCAGACAACACCAAACTGGAAATCGATTATTCAACTTCCAGAATATATGGAAAGATATCTATAATTCAAATAATCACATTGCTATCTATAGAAACATATATGTGCATACCAATGTAAAATACATTGCAAAAAAGGTGGAACCAACAACTGAAAATGAGATTAAGTATTAAAGTGATTCTTTGGGTTACTTGTTAGTTATATATTAACTACCATAGATAGATACTTACTAAAACAAAAGAAATAATAATCAAATCAAGCCTTAGTGCTATACACATATATTTGAAAGAAGATATACATTCTTTTTATTAAACAGAGGTATTACTGTTCTCTTGACCTTTTATATACTTTCTATTTTAAGTGCCAAATAGAACCATATGTAGGAATACAACATGATCAAAGTTTAAAGAAACAGAACTTTTAAATAATATACACAATAAAAGATAGAACACAGCTGTGTGCTATTGCAAAAACATGAGGATGCAAGAAGAGTTTTCACTTCTACTTTATTATTATTATTATTAACTCACTTAAATCGGATTCACTTTTCCACCTTAGTATTTATTTTCTTGCCAAAAGTGTAACAGATGGAAGAATTTTGAGTAATTGAAAACGTTTACTGGTATGTCTTTCTGCTAAGATGCCTTATCACCAATATAATTGTGTGTTCTTAGAAAATGTTATTCTTTTTCTTTTCATGTCAAGCATGTGAGTCATGTTTTCTGTCTAGCGCTACTATGTCATGCTATATAACCTTTCAAAATAGCCCTTCCATACATTGTGACATAACTTTTCTCAGCCGCAAGCCACCTATGAGTCATATGATGACACCATGAACCCAAAAGATTAAGCTCCAAAGTAGCCACACAACTAATTTGCTGAGCAAGAAATGAAGAAATGGTAAACTGGAAATAGCCTGACATTGTTTTTCTTTTATTAAATAAACACTTACAGAAAAGAGTTTGGAGCAGAAAGAGTTCATAATGTTGATAAGAGGGCTAGAAGAAGACACCAATCTTATGGTGTGTGGGCCTCTGTGCCTGCGCTTGGGAGTGCAGGAAAAAGTTTACATATGGGACTATTTCATATAGCAAAAATGCAGAACCACAAATCACAACTTCTTTAAGCGTCAAATGTGAAAGCAGAACTAAAATACACTCAGTAGTGTTGAAAGAACCTCTAGGTACACCCCATCTTTTAGATAATATTTGGGTACAAGGATAGCAAATGGCAAAGGATTCACATACATATGTATCATTATGGAAAGCTGTAGGGAAAATATATTAAAGCCTCTAGTCTACCTCACTTCCCACCAATATTTTCCAATAGTCAAGAATATATTACATTTAATATTAGCAAATAAAACAAGGTATGTGTACAGCACTAGTGGTGGCCAGGGCTCAGATGGTCAGAGTTCATGCTGAAAAATAATCAATTATATTTAGATTCTGTTTACAATGGCTCTGCATTTACCAGGCTTTCTTTATGGATCAATAAAGAAATTTAACAAGTAAATGCAAAAGTTAAACTCACCCATGTTAAATCTCAACTAGTTATAAGCCCAGGCACATGTATGTATTATTGGCTTCTTTTGAATGTTTGAATATGTGAAAAATATCTGTTTCATATATGAACATATTACATATTTAATGATTAAAAATAAGCAATATAATATTCAAATATTTCACTAATGATAAAATAGCCTACATATTTTCCTTATTGATAATTATAGATTATACTATGTACATGGGTTGCTGTTTTGAATCTCTGTCTAGGCAAAATTGCCTGACATTACTTTTTCCACACTATATGCTGATTTTTTGCTTTAGGCATCATGCAGGCTTAAATTGGTTCCTGGAACAAATGAGTAGCATATACTGCCCTCGATGAGCAGTGAGGAAGGTGTTTTTCTGCATCCTTATTTAGTTCTAACAATTCTACATCAAAACCTCCTTTAGCCATGAAGTATAGTAAAATTTCACTTTACAGATGAGAAGTGTGCAATCAAGTCAGTCATTTAAATCATTCAATGAGATAATTGGTTTTTGTAATTACATTTTGATATTGTTGTGCCAAGAAACATTTGCAAACACCAAACGGCCATCAAGTAGCTGTTTTTGATGTAATCACATTAGGGTCTCTTTATTCTGAATTCAAGTTTTGGGCTTACTCATTATGGGACTACAGGACAGTTTGGTGAAGCAGCCCCAAATTCTCATCGGGAGAAGGTTTTATAGGAAATGGAAGTAAGTGAGGGGGAGTCCAGCCTGGCAAGCATCTAACTAAATGTTTATTGTAAGCTGACAGGTAGGTGCTCCGAAGCGAGATTGTATACAATCATGAACGGTCTGAAAGTATATCTGAAACAATCAGACTAATCTTTGAGTAACTATTGCTAGAAAGTAGCTAGGGAGTAACTCTGGCCAAGGACAAACCTCAGGGTCCTTCCTGGTACTTGGGTGCAGCTTCGGTTCAGCTGTGGACCAAGTTCTCAGACTTCATATTTTTTTCTTTTAAGATGGAGGCTGGTTCCAAGATGGAGTAGATTTGGCTGCCCAATAGCAGTATTAGATCATACTTTTTAAAGTGGTTTGAAAACTTTTGAAATCTAGTCTGTAAATGTATACACAAGTAAGTGAAATAATTATAACAATGTGTGTTATATTTTATTGAAGAAATCACTATATTTTTATAGTCTAACACTAATTCTTAATAAGAAATTAGCTTAAATTCCATAAACCTCCAATTCTAGAATGATCTTACATATATCAAGTAAATAAATCTGCCAAGAATAGGCTATTATCTTAGGACAATTTATGAGATATTATTTAATAACCTACAATTGTAAATTATTATTTACAATGTAGTTAAATTATGTAAAATAAACATCTTGCTGTGCAGCTCAGGCTGGCTTGAAGCCATGATCTTCCTACCTCAGTCTTTCAACTGCTGAAGTTATAGGTATGCAACACTATATTCGGTAAGTGGTCAGTTGAGAAGAACATTTTCTTTTTTTTTTTTTAATTTTTTATTGAATATCTTATTTACTTTTCAGATGTTAATCCCTTACACCATTCCACTCCTTCCACCCAGGAACCCCCTATCCTATCTCCCTCCTCCTGCTTCTATGAGGATGTGCCCCGCATACCCTCTACTCTTACCTCCCACCCTCGAATTCCCCCACACTCAGCGTCCAGCCTTGATGGGACTAAGGATCTCCTCTCCCACCTATGCCCGACAAGGCCATCCTCCCCTACATATACAGGTGGAGCCATGGGTCTCCCCCTGTGTGATCCCAGGCTGGTGGTTTAGACCCTGGGAACTCTGGTTGGTTGGTAGTGTTGCTCTCGTCATGAGGCTGCAAACCCTTTCAGCTCCTTCAGTGAGAAGAACCTTTTCTAAGGCATCTATGACACAACAGCACATAAAGGTACTATGGAAAAAGGTAAGCTGTGGAGTAATGCCTCAGTAGAGAAAGCACTTGCTGGACTTGTCTGAGAACCAGAGTTCAGAATCTACATACAAGCTCAACAGGCATGACCGTTTCTGGCCACCTCAATACCCTGGAGACAAGGGACATGCTCCAAATGCCGATCTGGATTAGGTAGAAATGATGAGCTCTGGATTCAGTGAAATATGTCTCCATAAATAAAACTTGTCAGAATCTACCCACCAACACACATACATACACACATACCTGACGTACACAAGCAGGAAAGGAAAGCAGAAAAAAGAAATGAGGTTTAGTTGAATCAAAACTATAAAACAAAAAGTGGCCTAGAAGTCATAATTCTGGGAAAACTAAGTTTAATTCTGATTTTTGCCTTCAACATAAAGAGGTATTTTTAATAGGTAAATTCAAATAACTGTATACTAACAGAGAGAAACTCTGTATTACTAATGACAAAATAAGATTCAGTAAAGATTCAGTTATTTCCCCTTGAATCTGCAAAGCACCACTCAGCCCCCTTTATAGCCAACATCAAGTAAACAGCCCATGTGCAGGGATCTGCAGTAACAAGGAACAGATGAGACTTGGCCCCATGGGGACTCGCCATGAGCAAAAAACTGCCATGTTGTTCAGAAAATCATGGCTTAGGAATGCTAGAATGACTAAATTTGATCATAAAAAGAAGAAAAAACACGAAACAATCTTATCTCATGATTCTCTATTTAAACTTAATGTCACAACATTGATGCTTTCTACAAAGCTTCTAAAGCAGAGAAGAGGTGACTTCAAAACTTCTTCCTTCCTTCTTCCTTCTTTTTTCTTTCTTTCTTTCTTCTTTCTTTCTTTCTTTCTTTCTTTCTTTTGTGTGTATGTGTAGTATATATGCATACTCACTGTACATAGTAATACATTGACATAGACATTTTTATGCCATGCTGGGTATCAGAGGACAGTTGTGGAATTCAGTTCTCTCCTTTTATTGTGGGACTTCCAGAGTGACGTCTGGGCTTCAAGCTTGGTAGCAAGTTACTTCCTGAAACACATTGCCAACTATGGCTTTTCATAGCCTACATCCAAGTACTACTTAAAGATAGTGTATGAGAAAGGTACGAATTTGGGTTTACCAACAAAGACATTATTTGCAGCAAGAACAGTTAGAGTTTGGGGTGATGGGTGGAGACCTAATCAGATTAGGTTTAAGAGACATTAGCAGGAGAGAAACTGGAGACAGCAGTGTAGATAATCTTGTCAAGAGACTTTGACATCAGCGGGGTGAGGATGACAAACCTGGAGATTCCTTCTCTAAGTCCAGAGAGGGAACCTCAGCCTAACACTAGAAGAACTTAGTAATATTCTCACATATTCCTTTTTGTTCCTCAATTCAAATTCTCATAGCAGTATTAAGGGCACACTTATAACTAGCTATCAGAAAATACCAGAATTTGGGGGCAGAGTTTCAATTAAATACTTGAAATAGGGGTGGGGGTGGGGACATCTTGGAAACAGGAGGAGGAGGAGGTATGAGGTGAAGAATAGTTAGAAGACGGACTGGGAGAGAGATATAAATGGAATGTAAACAGGGATGAAAAAAATAATAATTAAAAAATAAAAAATACTTGAAATACAAGTCATAGTCATTTTCAGAGTAGCACTTAGAAACCAGTTGTTCCACACAAAGCATTTTTAATATGTTTCCATTGAAATATACACATAAAGTGGAGTAATTTCTATATTATGTAACTGTTTTTGAGATGAACACACATCTCTTCTGGTAAAGTGTTTGCCTTACGAACGTGAAGCTCTTGGTTTAAACGCCAACACTGGAATAACTAATCGTAGTGGCACATAGCTGTGATCCTAACACTTGGGAGGTGCAGGCAGAAAGATCACATGGAATCACCTACAGCTGCAGAGTATGAGGCTAATATGTAGAAATATATGCTTACCTACATGAATACACACACACACACACAAACCACCACCACCACCACCACCAACAACAACAATAACAAACTAATGAAGAAGGAGGCCATGGATTTGCATAAGCACAAGGAGGTTGGTATATGGATTATTTGGAGGGGGGAAAAGGAGGCGGGATAATTATATATTTTTATAATTTTATAATTATAATTATATATAATTACACATATTATAATATTATATTATATATTATATAATATATAATATATAATATATAATATTTATATATTATAATATAATATATGTTATATATAATATATTTATATATAATAATTATATGTATATATAATTATATATAATTAAATGTATATAATATAATATATAATTATATATAATATATTATATACATTTTTATAATTTTATAATTATAATTATATTTTGAGGGTATAAGTATAGTATCTCAAAAAATAAATTAATTAGAAAATTATAATCCTCCTTGACCCTGCCCACAGCAGCCAAGAAAGAAAAATAAGATACTTCCCATTTTTTTGAAAACAAAAAGAAGTAAATAATACCTAAGCATTAGCTGTTTGTGATGATTATAAATTATTTAGTGATCATTCCCTTCCTACTTCATTGCTAATGACACGACACTGCATATTTGTTAACATGATTGCTAATAAAGAGAAATGTAATCTGAAGGAATAGGATGACTCATTAAAGATAGTGCAATATGACATAAAGTGTCCTAGGTTAGGCCCATTCTGAGAGGGGTAGGGGTGCATATATTGCAGGTGGACAGATCCTGAAGGAAATGAAATAAGGTTAGAAATAATTTTCTATCTGTTAATTATTTACTTGGATGCATCTTTCTTCTGTGAACTTTAACCATTAACAAGAAAACTTCAACTCAACAAAAAACCATGTACATGCTGGAGAAGAAAATCGGAATAAATTTGTACGTGCAAGTATTCTGGAGACTAGAAATTCCAGAAGCTAATAATCTACCACGTATCTTTAGTCCCAAGAGAAAAACAATAAAAACTATATTGTTTTACAATGCAAACCCAGCTACCTTTCAAAGTCCTCCATGAATAATCTGAATGAACTTATTTTACTGTGATTTCAAAGCTGTGAACAAGGAAAAGTGTTCTCCTCATTAAAATGAGGAGATAAAGATTACTGTCTATGTGCTTTAAGATCATAAAGCTTGAAAACTGTAAAAGTAGGACTGAGGCTGTAAGAAATGATTATAAATCTAGTGTTGTTGTCATAAAACAAAACTGTAAGTCATAACAGAAAAAGCAGGCTGCCAGGAGACAGTGTGATTTATGCACCAATTGGTGAAAGGGATCTAGGACACTATGTCTTAAGTTTAATTTTGTTAAACTCAGAGCAATTCATCTTAACAAACCAAAGCACAGTGTCAGTTAAAGTGACCGAGTTCTATCTTCCTCCCTGGACGGCCAGCTATGTCCACTCACATAGTCAACTGCAGGCGATATATCATAGGCTTCTCAATGTAGGCAAAGTGGGGCATGGGCTTTAAAGAACCCCTCACTACCGTTTTCCACATTTCATCACAGATTAATCACTACATATGCTTGAGCGCATTCATCTTGACTTAATTTTCTAATTTTCATATCAGAGAGAGAGACAGAAAGACAGACAGACACACCGACACATACACACAGAAGGAGCGAGAGAGAGCTATCAGAGAAGGTGAATTGAGTAACAACACATGACATTAATAACTAAAAACCAAATACAATGGTAGACACAGTGAGGCCATTACTTTGGCATACCATTAACGAGTATTTTAACACAATGCCCTTAATTCACTCATATAAATGATGAACCAATCATGTATATTATAAGTAAATGGATAAAATAGTAGAAATGTTAAATCAATAATTTCACTTGTCAAATCAAGAAGAAGTAAACCTTAAGAAGAGGAATAAAATGATAAAATAAACATATATGATGAATTGGTCAGAAATTTGAAAAATTAAGTGAGTCCAAAACTTAGAGAGAGGCAGGGTTCAGTTTAATCAACCTCAGTTCTATTTCAAAATTTATCCAAGCTATTAGTTCTGAACTGGTGGACAGATTTTAATATTTTACTTTAAAACATCGTGTACATTTGAGAACAAGGAATATTGTCTATTTTTTAATTCTGTCCCCAAGACTGAGATAGCACATAATCACACATACACATATACATACTTGCACACACACACACTTGACATATATAAGAAAATATTTTTGCATATATAATATATATGTAAATGCATATGTATATAAACCTGCACCTGTAGATATGTGTGTGTGTGTGTGTGTGTGTGTGTGTGTGTGTGTGTGTGTGTGTGTATGTGTATTTTAGACAGGGTTTTAGGGCCTAAGTATGTCATTTAGACTATCTACACCTCATAACATAGGCAGACTGAGCTAGCATTTCCTCTGCTGAGGTACTGGAACGCAAATTCCAAACATTAGTTCTTTGCCTATCTATTCATTGGTTCTCTTCTTCATTTTCACTGGAAACAAATGGCCTGCCCAGTAGCTGTGTTGGGAAAATATCTTAAGAAGGATCTATACAGAATAACGAGACAGGATTTTATAATATAAAATCTTTTCTTGCAGTATGCATACTACATATACATTTTTATCTTGAGTGATTAGCCTCAGATGGCTGAAGACATCATTTTGCTTGTACATTGCTTGGACTTAGAAATTTTTGTCTTATCACCATTGTATATTATTTCTAGACAAATAAACATTTTTTTACACTACAAAACTATTCGATTACTGTATGTTATCTGTGAGGACATAGAAAAAAGTAAATACTAATAAATCATTGCCTCAACCTGAGAGTATAAATAATATGTCACAGAGGCTGTTTATTTGATACTTTCATGAATGATAGATGAGACATCATACTTATTTGGGCCTCTGAGCTATAAGCCATGCTTAGGAGAAAACATGGTCAAAATTCAAACTGGTCTTGATTGTCTGGAAGAGGATCATAAATTAATGTAATGTTGCTACACTACAAAGCCATTGTAATACATCTTAAGTGTATGGCCGGGTTGGGAAGGGGAAGACAAGCAGAGAAGAAGTGCAGTTCACCAAAAGCAGGAGGCTGCTTAATCTGCGTGGGACTATTTAGTGGCACTCTCCTAGACAGAAGGGGACTCAGATGAGGGGTCTTTGGTGCTGACCCTTATGTACTTCTTTTCTACAGTATAATGGAAGAAACAAATAAGAAAGTAAGTTACAAATACAAGTTAAAATGCCCTTAAACTCTGGATAGAGGAATGTACAATCAGGGGAACATGAACTAAGAATTCCTGACTGATATTGTTATCAGGTGACCTTCTTAGTCTTCCCTTTAAGCAGCCATATTGCTACCATGTTTATCTCCTTATTTCAAACTCCTAAAAGTAGCAAAGTAATTATGTCAGCTAGTCTGAAGGAATGTAGTATTCTGTCCAACTGTATTCCCATTAGCAGTGGTAGGTGTATGGATTCCTATAATCTATGTTTCCCCAGTATCCTTTGTGCATTCAGTTAGGACTTTCTGATACAGAAAAGAAAGGTTAAGTTTTTCTTGATAGGGTGTCCAGTCTATATGAACAGGAGTTTTATCTTATCCTTGCTTGTTTAAAAAAACAGATAATTAAAACTCCACACTAATGACCTGTTTGGATGCTGCCCTGAAGCCATTAAAAGCAGCAGTCAGCAGCTGCCTTTCCTTTCCTTTCCTTTCCTTTCCTTTCCTTTCCTTTCCTTTCCTTTCCTTTCCTTTCCTTTCCTTTCCTTTCCTTTCCTTTCCTTTCCTTTCCTGTCTGCACTCACTCTTTTTGTTTGACCTAGTGGCAAGCTGTGTGCCTCTTAAGATCTCCAGTGAGAGATTCCTTAAATATTTACACTGTACCATTGAAAGCCTGTCTGCCAAAGAAAACTATGATAGGCTACCTTGTAGGAGATCATGCAGAATACCATGCTGTTTTATCAGAATCTCAACCTTGTTTGGCTGCAGGATACATAGGTACAAGCTGACTGAGTGGAGAAACCCCTATGTTTTCTTTTACTTGAATACTTTATTTCTATTACTGAGCTAATCAATCACAGTAAAAATGTGAACAGTATTGTGATGATTCTTGATGCATTGGGAAATCACTGTTTCTACATAATAAGACTTCACCCAAAACAAAAGCCTACGTCCCTTGTAATATCAAATTGGAGACATGTGCATCTAGTGGTGTCAACAGAAAATGAAGAAACTAGAAAATGTTAGCAAAGATCATATCACAGAAATACTAGAGTCTACTGTGAGTGAGCACATGGGGGGAGTACCTAGTTACTATACTTGCAGCACTTTACAATCTTCAGTTAACCCCAGTTGGGACATTTACAAATCTCTGTATCTCAATTTCCCTAGCAGATCTGTAGTTCCTATGAAGGAAAAGTCAATCTATCATCACATATGTGAGAGTACCTACTCATGGTTCTTTATCATTCTGTTTTAATCTTACAGGAGGATGATGCATTTCATGACTGCAAGGGTATTCTAACAAGCGCCTTTCCCTTACTTCACTTATGCTTAGACAGTTAATATGTCACTAGGGAGATCGTGGATGACAAGAACATAATGCTGACAGTAGGCTTGTGTTTATAGAAAGAATGCCTGCTGCCTTAGGGTCAGAGGCTAGAGAGCTGTGGTTAGTGGGAGAAATTAGTCAAGAAAATACAGCATAGCCCAGCAGGGATTTATTTGCATGAGACCCTTCCATTTTTTTGTTTATTTGAAAAGACTTGGATTGTGAAAGTGTTGAAAATTCCTCTGTCTGAAAGGGAGTGAGCTCGCCTCAGCGCATCATGCTGATAATGATTACTTGGAAAACGGGGTCACTGTCCGGGACAAAGAATAAAGCAACCGTTTCAACACATGGGGAATTCAAAATGTATAAACAGGAATGTTACCACACCTTTAATACTCATCATAGTATTTAGAAAGTCAACACACAAACAGGGTAGTTTTCTGAAAGAAAAATAAAAGTGCATAGCTCCCTTAGATGGTTCTGCACTTAAGGTAAATTTAAAAATTTTGAATTTTGTCACTGGGTGAATTTCACTTCATTTCTATACTTTTGTGGATGAAACTATAGCCTTTTGTCTTTGCCTTCAGCCTTTCACAGTTTTAAAGAATTTGAAGCCTGTTATAAAATTTCCACATAGTTCATTGGTGTGTTAAAGGTATTATGAGAGTGTTGATACCATCTCTGTGATGACTATGGAGTTAAACTCTTTACTTAGGATTCATAAGCTTTGCACATGTTACCATCATAACATAGCCCGCTGTATATAGTGCTCACTGCATTATATTTATATATCATTATTTATTTATATAGCCTACCCTTTCTCACTTAATTAAAAGCTGACATTATAATTGCTTATATATCAATTTCATTTACTGAACCCTTTCATTGTTTAAATATTACTTCTCTTTCATATTCCTAGGAATCTTAGCCTTGCTTCAAATGAAGGGAGGAATATAAACATTCTCATAGGTATTCCTGATTTCATCAATTTGTCTTTATAGGATTTCCATGTCTTAAAGTTAAAATAGAGTCCTTGAGAATGATGAGGGAGAAGGGAGCAATTTGTTGGTTAGGTGGGGTGCATTCTGTTAAAACACCAAAAAAATAAATAAATTATTGCTTCTGATTTAGGCTTCATCAGACTTTCAAACTTCTTACACTATACCAGTTGATGCTGTGAAGTAGATTCCAGTACACAATAGAAACTGTAAATGTGATGTGCAATGAAACTATGTCATGTCTTTAAATGCTACTCTAAATATAGGTGTATTATTTAGATGGCAATGAATGCATTCTTCTAGAATCAAGGTGCACTTGAACCATGACAGAATCAAAACTTTGAGTGACAGAAGACAAAGGCAACAAACAGTGAGTCTGTGATCTATGATTTCATCCAGATGAGTTGAGAATCAAGTCAAATTAGTCCAGTGACAGAATTCAGAAATGTGAAAATTGACTTTGAGAAGGAGGTGAGTATAAAGAAAGAACTGTTTTGGAACCATCTTTTATCTCCCAGCTTCTTCTCTTGGTTTGTGAACACTTTTGGTTACATGAGAGCAAATATACCCCACCTTCTGCCCCAACACCCCTCCCCCCACAAACACACACTTCCCCTAAAATCTCTAATTTTAGATGGTTTCCTTTAGTCCATTTTTTAAAAATAATTTTCTACTGCTGTGTGAATTAAAATTGTTGGCTTACTGGTAATGAATATGATTCATAAAATCACTCCCATAATTTGGTTACAGCAGATTGTGACTGCAAGCTTATTAGCACTCTCACCCTCTTGGAGGGTTCCTTTGGTGATGGAGAGACTCACTTGACAAGAAATATACCCCAATTCCATGAAACCAATCAAGATTTCAGCCCTAAAGCAATAGCCCTGTCTGAACCTAGTGCTGTTAATGATAACAAAACATTGCTGAGGCATCATGAATCAAGTTAGCCAAGGCCACTTGCCACCAATTGTCATCACCAGTCAGTCTTACTGTGGCCACTTCAATGACAATAACACTTAAGGGAGAAAAAAAGAAAACAGTGCTATCCCAGGACAATTTTGCTTCATACAGGAAATGGAAACTTCTAATTCAAGACTGGTTTTTCAAAAATGGATTGAGAATTCTATACAGTACATGCATTTCATATAATGTATTTTTGTTTTGTTTTTTTATTTTTCTTTTCTTTTTTTGTAAATATTTTTGGATATTTTATTTATTTACATTTCAAATATCATCCCCTTTCCTTATTTCTCCTCCCTAGAACCCCCTATCTCATTTTCCCTCCTCCTTTTTGGTTTTATACTATTTTAATTACATGCATGTATGCAGGTCAGTTCTAGATTGAGGAACTAGCAATACAATAGATGCAAATAGTCAAGGAACAAGCAAGACAATAAACACAAATAGTCAAAGAACAAGCAAGGCATTAAACATAATTCCTTGAATACTTGTATGAACACTGTTTCTAAGGACTTATCAGGATGACCAAAGTATCTGAGCCTACTTCCCTATCCTAACCCAAAGTCATTTTCAAGTCTGAAGCCTACTTTCTTGTTCTAGCCTAAAATTTAGATTCCTGTCTGAAATTACTTCTTTGTTCCAATCTAAGATTTAGATTCTTAGTAAAGGAAAAGGAGGTCCATGCTACTACTACTTCTCCCTCTCCCTTGCCCTCTCTATCTTCATTTTCCTCTCCTTTTTTCTCGCCCTCTCTTTTTTCTTTCCCTTTCTCATGCACGGGTGTGCGTGCACGCACGCTCACTCACACACACACACACACACACATACACACACACACACACACAGATGTGTTGCTAACTCTACACACACATATCTCTTTACTGCGTGTCACACATATTTCATATTTACTCTTGGTAAGTGTATAATATGAAAGTTGTTTAAGACACTTTATTTAATTTTTCGTTTTGAAAGACCTGTTCCCAACTCTACAAGTCTTTACTACATGCTGCATGAGAAAAGTACAAGCCAAAGCTTGTTTAATAAACTCTATTTAATTATTCACATTGAAAGAAAATGAATGTTGAAATTACAAATGAATGGGTTATAATTAATTGCAATTTTTTCATTATATGTTTTCTCTGTTCATGTAAAAGATAAGGTGTACTGCTCAATGTGTTGAAGCCCAAAGCTAATTCGTAGTCTCCATGCATCAGATCTAACTTTTTTTTTCAAGTGTGACACTAGAAATTCCGGAAAATCAGAAAAACTTGTTAAAATGCAATTATTTTGTGCAGAAGAGAATGAAAACTTAGCCCACAGCTAAGTTTATTGACATTCAGTCAATAGTATGGGTAAATTACTGAGCATTTCGTAGCTTCACGCTAAAAAAGAGCAAAGCTAGAAACCAGGAAAGTACATTTTGTTAAAGCCCACTTGACTTCTTTCCTGGAGAACTGCAGAGAAGCCTCATGGGCCTGAAAACTGGTTTGGATGGTAAATCCCCCCCAAAAGCCTGTATTAAATATCCAACAAGCTGTGTATGGCTGCACACTTAATATTGAAGCTTTGTTCAAAATTTTGGACTGGTTAAGTGTTCTGTCATACTAAAAATCACTGAGGCATATGAAAAGAGTAACGT
Organism: Arvicanthis niloticus; assembly: GCF_011762505.2. Lineage (NCBI taxonomy): Eukaryota > Metazoa > Chordata > Mammalia > Rodentia > Muridae > Arvicanthis > Arvicanthis niloticus. The sequence goes on from NC_047672.1 coordinate 67,677,314, forward strand.
AGTCTGGGATGCTCCTATAGAAAGGCTGAAATGTAAAGATTTTCTTCAAACAACTGATATTTCAAAGCACCTTCACTTTGTAAGTATATGCACATTTTATGGCTTTTTCCTTTCCTTTTAGTCAAGCAGTATATGTTCTTATCTTTATGGCAATATGATCAATTCTGTCTCAACTAAAGTTTTAGAACACTGGAATGCTTGACATTAATATGAAATCATACTTATGGAAGCAGATTTTTTTTTAAAAAAATGACAGCTGCATTATAGCAGAAAAACATTAAAATAACTGACAATATAATCATCTTAGCAAAAGCTTTTGAATGTATGTGTAGGTGTATTTGGTAGAAAAAGGTACACAGAATCTCTCATTTACTGTACTTTATGAAAACTAGATGGCCATCATCATTGTCATTGTCATCATCATCACCATCATCACTGAGATAGTGGAGGATGAGGTTTGGCAGGGCATTGTTAAATGCTGTGAATTCATTGCAGCTTCAAAGTGCAGCCCATAAAATTTATGTCCTTATAATAAAAGGGAGGATCCTTGACCTTTCAGTTTGTTCAGGGATAATGAATTTGCCCGTTATAAAACTCTGAATTGATTAAAGTGGCACCTAGTAGAAATTTTCAGTTAAGATAATTATTCAGTGATGTCTCATCAAAATAGAAGGTCCTCATCTTAAAGCTTACGCTACTCAATCTCTTAAATGGAAAGACAAAATCTCAAGTTAGACAATATTATAAAAATAATAATGGACATAGAAATGGCACAAAGAAATGTCTTAGTTAGGAATTTCATCACTATGATGAAACACCATGATGAAAAGCAGTTTTGAGAGGAAAGCATTTATTTCACTTACATCTCTATATCATAGTTTATTATTAAAGGCAATCAGGAAATAATTCAACCAGAGCAGGAACCTCGAGGTAATACCTGATGCAGAGGCCATGGAAGAGTGCTGCTTATTGGTTTGTCATATTAACCTTTTCAGTTTATTTTTCTTATATATCTTAAGACCAACTACCCTAGGAGGACACCATCCATAATCATCTGGACCCTTCTGTATCAATCCCTAATTGAGAAAATTTCTCACTGTCTTGCCCATAGGCCAGTGTTGTGTGAGCATTTTCTCAGTTGATTTTCCAGCCAGCATAGGAAATAAGATGAATTAAGCAGATATATCTACCAAACTTTCTTTAAATCTATAGTGTCAAGAAAATACCAGCTGAGACATTTAGCAGTGACTGAACACATAACTCACTAGTGAACCACCAGCCTTTTTGAAAACAGAAAGCCAGTAAAAAGAAGGTGGTGTCCCCAAGTAATTATTTTATTGCATGGATACCTTATCATGTGGCTAAGCATGATGATGAAAAAGAAAGGTTTCCTGGAATAGTCATGAGTATAGAAGCTACTTCTAGGGAGCAAAATTGAATGTGTGCCAAAGATACTCTACAACTCAGTATGGCAAGTCAGTAAGATGTCTGCCTTATGGGATGTTGAAAGGCTCAAGCCTTCGTGGGTTTTTGTTTGTTTCTTTGTTTTATTCCTCTGTCTCTAGGCTACTTGAATTGTGAAAGCAATCCATCTGCCTTTTAATCCATACTTTTCAGATTTAGAAAGGCTCATTTGCACACAGTGAGCATCGTGTCTACTGACAGAAAGTACTGTACTGGATCCTGGACATTTATCCTGATTAAATGACGCTATTAACTTTGAGGGGCAATGAATGTATTTGCCAGAGGGAAGGGAAATAATACATTGATTGGTTGAAAAATGTTAGTTTACTAAGTTATATGAGTTTTGTCATTGCTTCTTTATTAATATTCTATTCTTTAACAGATCCACAAGGAACAATCAGGAAACTGTTTAGTATTGACATGCTTCCAAATTACAAGTATTTATTAGAACAAATTTTCCCCAGATGCAGTGTTTACTCATGAGCTCCGATTCTATAACTGAAAAATATCGATAATAGTTGTTTCACGAGAAGAAAGACTGTGATTATTCATTTTCCAGGAGATATTTGGCGAATGCCCAATTCTTTAAAACCATCATTCTGTGATTTATTCTTTTACTAAGAAACTAAAGCTTCATGAAGGAGTGTCTCCTGGAGCTTACAACTTGGTCAGAAACTTATGTTATGACAAGTAAACCTGAGAAGTCTAATGTGTAGCACAACCAGTTTATGTGTTTCTCAGTTTTGTCATGGAAAAATACTGAAAAGATATAATCAAGGAAGTGAAAATCATTGATATCCTGAAGTAGAACTGAATTATTATTATTATTATTATTATTATTATTATTACTATTATTTTCATTTTGATCACATCCTCTAAAGTTTAAAGTCTAAATTGAATGATTTGATCTTATCACAGGATTCTAAAATATATAGAATGTTAAAAGCAGACAGGAACTTGTCTCTCTTCAAAATTTTGATTATTTGCACATCATTGATGCTCATAAATGACCAAAAGTCCTTAAAGCCATGCCATTACTGATTCTCTAGAGAATCCCTGAGTCTTAGCTGGGATTCCAATTGGTTGGCCCACCACTTGACATTGCTATTTTGAGTGTAGTTATGTTTATGTTGGGAAATTTTTAATTAAAATATTTGGAATAAACTTCTCCCAGATTTTAGCTTAGGTGAACAGTGGTACTATATCAGACATGGGTAATTTTCATGCAGATTTGAACAAATAGAAAGGTCACGTCATAAAATTAAACAGAAAGCCATCTGCTTCTAAATGGGCTGTGGAGGTTCATGGCATTTGTGCAGCTGATTGGGTCAGTGACCTTAGGGACTATGTTTCGGGTCAGCACTAAAAGTGAGTACTGCTGCTTCATGTCATGCTGGGGAAAGCCTTAGTTAAATGGTGTATGAGACAAAGTAAACAAGGGTTTTTCCACCTCCGTTAATGAGATTAGTTATTATCTCCAACAGAACTGCAAAGTCATAGAGTGATTGATCATAGCCACTTTGGGTTTAGAAACAAGAGAAACAGTGATTGCCTCAATTTTCTGAGTTGTGTGTGTGTGTGTGTGTGTGTGTGTGATATGTATGTAATTGTTTGAAAGAGCACTAATGTTGCTTTGTTCCATACTATTATTCTAAGTGTATTTCTATTTCTTATGGCATGAAGGAACTATGGGTTCCTTTAAAATAAAAATAGTTAAAGTTCTTTTATAAAATGCACCCCTGTCTGTAAAGTACCAGCTGGTCTTTACACTGGGAATCAAAACCTGAATAATAATCCCTTACATACTGGCCTGGCCACTGGTGATGTCTTTTATTATTTTATACTAAAACAGTTTTGTATGTCAGCTTTCTGAATGAGTAAAAACCACAGAAAATGACTGGTAATTTGAAGGCCAAAAGAGGCCACTATCTGGTGGAAGAAATATCAATACATAATAAGTTATATTACTTGTATTATGATCTCTTATTTTTATGACAGTATTTATCTCCTTTGGATGAATTCATGTAGATAGATACACATTAAAATGCTATCAGCATTATATGTATATTTGATCAAACTTCATCATTTATATAGTTGCTTTTAGAAAGGTTCATCGGTGAGTCATTTGAAAACAAAAGTTAAAATCTGCCACTGAGATGCCATGTTAACTGTTCTATACAGAAAGTTCCTTTTATATGTGGCCCAGGTCACTGATGTCCATGCTCTTTGCTTGTCATTACAGTCTTTGGAAACTTATCTCTCCTACTGTTTATCTTCCTCACTTCTGTTCAGAATAATAGGTGTGAGTATTTTCATTTCTCATGTTCTATTGCTGAGAACTTCTTGTGATTTTCAAGACTTTTTTTTTTATATTCTTAAATTAGTCTTCTCTTTGCTTAAGGAAGTAAAATTTAAAGTACATTCCAAGTTCGGTGATGGATATTTTATCCACTGTGGAGGGATGAACTCAAAGCAAGTGTTACATTTTTCCCCCTGAGGATATGTGAACATCTGTTTGTCTCAGATGAGCCATGAAGGGCAGACCAATGAAATGACTATAACCAGGTCTAGTCTGGTAACTAGTTAATGTATTGTAGTTACTTCTTGGAACATGGGTGAACAGTGGCAGCTGAGTCACAGAAAAGCATACTCCGATATAAGTGAGGACTCAGGCAACAGTGTCTTTGGAGCTCTCTGCCTAAGTGTCAGGGAGATTCAGGAAAGGGAAGCAACTGTTTACTACCTTATATGACCTTTGCTCTTATGATTTAATTCACTTTCCAAGCTAGGGGTGGGTGGAGGTTAAATTAGCTTGATGAATGCAATTAATTTTTTCTGTTCCCTAGAAAAAGAATGCTTCAATTTGGAGAAAACAGAAAAAAAAAATTAGTAAGGATCCTTACACTGGGAAGCAGTGAATAAAATCTAGAGCAGGGTTTTTTTCTTGAGTTGCTATCAGGCCTATTACAGTGAAACAGCATCTGGCTGTCTGAAGCCCCTACTGAGGACCTTATAGATAGAACCTCCAGGATAGCATGAAATTTGTACAGGGCAGACCTGAATTATTATGTACATTAATTATAACCTAGAAACAGATCTATACAAACCTGCTTTCCTTAAATACAGTAAGAAGCTTTGTGGCTGTGAGAATCATGCTCTCTCAATTTATTATCATTTTTTCATGTCAAATGAACAGTCTTCCAATATTAGATATAAAGCAGAACCAGTGCTCATAGACAGGGTTCTAAAAATGTCCTGGTCTCAGCCACGGACCTGCGTACTATGGAACATGCTCAGGTTTGGGCCCAAGAATTCTGGACCTAAAACACTCTTCATGTTATACAGGCCCTTGAGGCTATGCATTATCAGTCTACATGGAGAAGTACATTTCAGTCTACTGAAAAAAGAGACTTATATATGTAAGTGGACATCTCTAATAAGAAGGCATGTAAAGGATCAAGTACATGAAAAAGTACACAATGTCACTGGTAAGGAAATTCAATTCAAACCTAATCCATAATGAATTATTACTTTATCCCAGTAACAACGGCTATTGTAAAACAACTAAGGGTAATAAACTAAAGTAAGGATATGGAAAATAGAGAGCTCTCAAAACTCTTTGTAGGAATATAAGTTAGTATAGACACTCTGGAGAAAAATATGTAGGAAACTTAAAAATTAAAATAGAACTATGGAAGTATCTTACCGTTTCACTAATGGTGATACATGCAAATGAAAGGAGCATGTTCATTGTTGCCTTGTTCATGATTGTCTGCAAACACAGATATTTGTATGTATCAACTGATGAAGAAATAACAAAGACATTTGGCATGTACATATTGTATGTTGCAATATGACTCAGTCATGAAAATGAAGTTTTGTCATTTTTTTGTCATGAATATAAGTGCAGACCAATATGTTAAATGGCATTAGCAGGGAAGAAAAAGACAGTTTCTCTGTGTTCTATTGTTTCTTGAGCAGCAGACAATCCTTATCTTTCCCTTTTCCTAGGGCAGGACATAGAATGGGAAAGAATCTATATTTATGGGAGAGTCTGTATTCTAGTCTGTTTCCTGTCAGCATGTTCTAACTTGGGAATTTGTAAACAAATAAACAGGAGGCTGAAATAAACTCAAACCAAGTTTGTAAGCAGTCATGCCCAGCAACTGCAAGGACAGGTTCTGACACTGTGTCCCTGATTTCCTTTTAGCTGTAAGCTTTTAGCTTTTCCTCATCTTATAGACTTTTAAAATATCTATTCTTAGAGAAAAAGGATTATTGTGTTAGTCTCAAATGCCAACAGAAATGAAAGTCTTAAGTTGTCCAATGTAATCAGCAAAATAAAACCAGTTAACATTAAATATTTGTATTCATCTCTGAACATTCCTAAAGTTAAAATAGAATCATTTGAAGGACTTTCATTTAACAATTGTAACCCATAAAACCTGTTCAACAAATAATGACTGTTATATAGTATAATGCTTGCAAATTATATTGCTTCTATAAAACAATACATTCCAGACAAGCGATAAGTGTTTTGATGTGTATAATTAAAAAATCTTTCCATTTCCAAAGCCAGTCATTGACTAAAACTATTTAGACAGAAAGATACTGAATGCTAAATTTATTTTGCTATATTTAAAGGGAGAAAATATAAAATAATTATAATATAGCTGAATTTAAATATGATCTTGGTAAGATGAAATCGTGACTATCTGTAGAGCTTATTGAAAGCATTAGCAATGTTTTTCAAACCACCCTGTAAACATGTACTTAGAATTAATGCAGCTGAAGAACTGTTGATAGTTCGAAGAGGGAGAGTAAGTTTTCTTTATGGGTATAGCTTCTGTGGAAGGTCCCACACCAGTTTGTATATAGACCCCTAATTAGATCCCGGTGAGTTTTTCTTTTAAGGCATTAATTTTGGATGGAAATGTGAGTGTGGGATATGGAAGGGATTGAAGGGGGTTGTTTTCAGTAAGAAGGGCATTTTTTGTTATTTGATCGGTTTTGGTTTTGGTTTCTTGAGACAGGGTTTCTCTGGCTAGCCCTGGCTGTCCAGGAACATGCCTGCCTTTGCCTCCCTAGTGGTGGGATTAAAGGTATACATCACCACCACAGAGCCCCAAAGTCATTGTTAAAGGGGATTTTATTTTCTCTTGAGAAAGGTAGAATTATTTTTCTAATTTTTCATATTTGGAGATTTTATATATATGATCATAACTTTTTTGAGGCAAATACCTTTTGTAAATAAAAAAAAAATGTAGACAAATAAATGTTAGGTAGAAGATACAAAGATTTATAGGTAAATTATATATGCACATACTTTTATATTTGTGTACAAACATATGCATTCATATATATGCAAATAGCAGAAATTTTAGGTATTTAAAAATACCTCAGAGGACTCTATAATATGACAGTTAAACTTTAATAGAAAATAAAATAAAAGATTAGGGACTTTCACTTTCAAGGTTGTGGGAGGAATTTCATCTTTCCTATGGAATGACATTTGTCTCTTTTTACCTACTTCCTCTCTGGGACACTGAAGACATTTCACAAATTAAAAATATGTAATTTTACATATTTATAAAATATATATAATTATATTTGCATTTCATTTCCTCATCTCCTTGTGGTTTAACCTGTCTTTAATACTCTGAAGTTGGGTTTCATAACATGGAATGAATCTATTTCCTGAATTATTTACTCTCTATTCTTTAAGTAATACCATATAATTTGTGGTATTCAAGAATTTAATTCAAAAATATAATAAAATTTGAAGAAAGTGTGGGAGCCCCTCTGATCGCACGTTACACTATCAAATCAGTATCTTGGAAAATTATGTCATTCAATGACAGATTTCAAAATATCAATATTTTGGAAATAGCATAGGATTAGTTTCAGTATTCTAAACTTGCAAATCAAATGAAGGTATCCACTGCCGAGGGGCATTTAAATATCTAGCCACATAGCTAAACTTGCAATATTCATCCACATGCTGCATTCCACTGGCCTTGGTCTTCTCTTTTCCCAGGAATGGCTTCCAGATGTCATTACTATTGTTATGGATCTATTTCAAGTGTTAGACTACTCAAGGTACAGGAGAAAATGTTTTGAATAAAAAATCAAATGAACGGGATAAAATTTAAGAGACTGTCATCATTCATTCCTGATTTTATACTAATATGTAAGCTACACTACATTGGATACTGTGTTGAATTGTTATGATGTATAATAAGACTATAATGTGTTTGTAACCATTTTTATTACTTAAAATATTTCGATGGAATAAAAGCAAAATCCTTTTATTTAGACTATATAAATGAAGAATAATAGCAAGTCGTATCATCATAAAGTTGAACATTTGATATAGAGAATACTGCACTGGTGTTTTATTGAAGAGAACATCCAAGACCTGTTATTATTTTATGATATACACTATAATCCATGATTGATTTTATTAGCACTTACTCATAATAAAAACTGTAGACTAATATAATCCTGATACTAGATACAAAAATAAAGAATCTCTTAAGTTCAGGTTAAACATTAGATGTTGTAGTAATACTAAATACATTAATGTTTATTTTTGTTTCAATTCTGTGACTGAATTTTTTCTTATGAATCATTGGCAGATTTATAACTCATATAAAATACTGCAATCATTTAGTAGCAACAATTTGTTTTAAATAAAAGAGATTTTATGTATTTATATAATGATGGTTAATTTTGTACTTAGATTGTTGCATAAGTTTTTCTCATGCATCAGTAAAATGCCTCCTCATACTCTGCATGTCTTGTACAAAATTTTGAATAATAGTAATGGTAATTAATGGAAATTGCTTGTTATGTTATTGACTAGATAATATTTTTCAGATATTGTTGAAACTTATACATGAACTAACTCATAATTATTATAATATACCTACATAGTAAAAACTATTCTTTATCCCACTTAACACATGATAGCTTGCATGTAGTGTTTGCCATGGTTTGTTGTTTGAACAATGAGTTTGCTCTTATATACCATTTACTTTCTGCCATGCTGGCAATAGGCATTGCAGTCCTATGTCAGAGATATGAGGTCATTAATCACTGTGGATATTAGCTGTTTAGAATTGCAACACTAATATTTTTAATCAGGCATAATTTTAAAAAGTGGCCATTGCTTGTGAAAACTATCAGTTTGAAATTGACATGACCTATCGAAGAGCTCTAAAACCAGAAAACATATATTGCCTTCCTGATGGTCGAAGGACATTAAAACAAGTAGAAGACAAAGGGTTGTTGTATGCATTAGTCAGTCAAGGAAAAAATTCACAGAGCATTAAAAAAAGTTTTTTATTCAATATTTTATTTATTTACATTTCAGATGTTATCCCGTTTCCCCATCCCCCCCCCATTAATTTTCTATCTCATCTCTCTTTCTCCTTTTTTGCTTTTATAGCATTTAGATTACATGCAAGTATTAAGGTCAGTTCTAGGTTGGGGAACTAGCAATACAATAGATGCAAATAGTCAAGGAACAAGCAAGACCATAAATCCAGATAGTCAAAGAACATGCAGGATAATAAACAGAGTCTGTGTTCACTCCTGTGATCACTATTTCTAAGGGCATCCCAGGATGACCAAAATATCCTAGCCTACTTCCCTGTCCTAGCCCAAAGTCATTTTCATGCCTGAAGCCTACTTTTTAAAGATTTCTTAAGATTTAGATTCCTACCTGTAATTACTTCTTTGTTTTAGTTTACGATTGATTCCTGCCTGAAATTACTTCTTTGTTCTAGTCTTGGATTCATAGAAAATTTTGGAAATCTGTATAGTAAATAGCAACATAGAGTTTAAAAGTAAACTAGGTGTGGACACTGAAAAGTAGTCAACACCTGAATATCAGATTACATGAGGATATAACGATTTTAGTTTCTTTAGAGCCTTGAGAAATGATAGAGAAGCCTCTAATAATGAAGGAACCCATAAAGAGTCACTTTCTAGGGCATGAATTAATTTACTCATTTATATGTAGAGAAAATCATGACCCAAATACTATGGGTAGAGGTTGGACCAGTGGAAAGTCAATAACAAAAGCCAGTAGTTAGGGACTCTAAAGTCAGGGTCAGACAGTATAATAGATTTCACTTGAGATACCTTGGTATATACATTAACTTAAGACTCACAAATAGTCTAAAATTTTCCGTAAACTAAGACTGAGATGATGGCTGGGGTATGACTTAGAGGAAGTTAAATCATATTTTTCATATGTAGGAACTATAAAACTTACACTAGCATAGAAGTAGTAATTTTCAATGAAATATTTTGCTTTCTAAACATCGAATACAGAACAATGTTATATATTTCTATAACCCTCAGATCTTTTATGTGGAATTTAGAATAATGGAGCCATGGTGAACAGAGAAGTTGAAATACTAGTAAACAGATCAGTCTAACTTTATTAGGAACTGTGTATCAATGAAGAGAATGGTATGGATGAGTTATGGAGATTATCTATGTTACCATTCATTCCTCCCACAGATTGATCATTGCCAGTGTTTCAGTATTGGCAAGAAAAGCCCATTGTAAAGGTAGACAATAAGACAGAGTCCTGATTTTGTCCTTATTGACTACAGAATAATGTGTTTAAGCCACAGAGGCAGTGTTTATGGCAGAGATGGAATGTGTTCATATGACAGCAAAAGCAAAGCAAGGTAACAGAATGGGGCTTCTAAGATTTCTTTTGTTATTGTGTCCCTAGTAACTCATCTGCCACTATGTTACATGCCCTAAAACACACCCAAGTTCATATAGTGGGGTGTGTGTGTGTGTGTGTGTGTGTGTGCGTGTGGTGGGTAAGCAAGCATGTAACTAAAAAGCCTTTGGAATCTGTAGATTGAAAGTATAACATGGGCTTTCATGAATAAATGGTACTAACCATTACAAAGGGCAATAACCTTGATCATTCAAAACAAAATGTTTTCTCTCATGGTATACATCCCAACTATAATTTTTCCTCCCTCCACTCCTCCTAGTCACTTCTTTTATCCTCTCTCCCATAGATCCATTCCTCCTGTTTGTTTTCATAAAAGAGCAGGGATCCCACAGATATCAGCACAACATAACATAAAAAGGTACAAAAAAAAAAAAAAAACAAAAAAAAAACCCTGCACGAGACAACCCAGTAGGAAGAAAAGGACCCAAGAGCAAGTGAATGAGTAAGTGACACCTCACTCCCACTGGTAAGAGTCCCACTAAAACACCAAGATACACTAACCAAAACATTTGCAGAGGACCTACATGCACCCATAAAGAAACTTTACTGTGGTATCTTTCCTCTCTTGATTTCTGAGCCAATTATCTTACTATTTTTAAATTAAAACAGACTCATTTATAGAAAAAAAATCTTTAAATATATCTTACCAGAAACCACATACCCAAGATATACAAGTAATCACAAAAGTCAACCAAATCCAAATATCTGTCAAGTAATGTTTGTTTATGGATTAGTACCCTGTCCTTGATTTGCAACCCATCACTTCCATTAGCTATGTCCATATGTATTCAGCATTTATTATAAAAACAATAAAAATGAAGAGTCATGGCTATACCATGACACACTGAACAGCAGGTATCCAACCTAAAATATTGGCAATGGCAAGACTTGAAGATGTAGAGCAGTAAGATTGTTCACGTACAATCTCTGCTAGCACAACATGGAACAGACACTCTAAGAATTGTTTTGTACTACCTTCTAAATCTGAATTATGTAGTCCATATGGGTGTGTTTCATGTGTTTCAACAAGTTTCCTTCTGTTAACTTGTTGAAGACATAATCCATGACTGACTTGGGATTCTTCTTCCTCATTCGTGCCTATAAACAGAATGTTTAGTCTTCTCATAGTCCACCTTTCATGCCTGTTCCCTTTCCTGTCCATTTGTCTTCTATAATGCTTCTTATTTGATTTAGATCCCTGGCTTTAACCCGGCATCTTGTTATTTCATCTTCTGTCTGACCCACTCTACTTGAAAGACTTTCTTTTCTTTTCTTTTTTTTTTCTAGCTGAGTTATTAGTTTTTCTTTCAATTCCATCTTTGTATCAGCTTGAGTCCTTTTCAACATTTTTCTCTTTGTATTTAATTTCCTTTCTAAGTCCTGGATGTCTTTGTCATTTCCATCAGCATTATGTTTTGGTTTTCTTGGGTATCGCTCAGGCATATGTTCTAAAGTTCTTACTCCTCAATTTCATTGAGCTGCTTCTTCATGTCTTCTTTGAACTCCTTGAATACTTTGATGAAGCTTATGATATTCTCTTAAATTATATCCTCTAGGGTTCATCTAGGTAATTATCACTGGTAAGGAGTTGTAATAATAGCCTGGTCTTTCATATTGCTTGTGTTTCTGTGATGTAATCTGTGCATGTAGATTTCTTTTGTTAGTTCTGTGTCAGAGAAGTTGGGGAAGAAGTAAAGATTTATCTAGTTGGGTTGAGCCAAGAGCTTGGTCAGATGAATACAGGTAAGTGATCTGGTATGCAGGATGTATGGCCTAGTGAAAGCCTGGAGTCTGAGAATAGATTTGACTCGTTGGCAAGGTTGTATGATTTGGTGTGGAAGGAGACTGTGAGTCAGTGTTGGGCCTTGGACGAGGTAACTCCATTTAACCTTCCATCTTCAGTCACGTAGGACACAGGTAGAGGGCGTGATTAACAAGTCTCTACCTCCAGAGATTTAAATATTAATGAATTATTAAAAGGCCAGGGGCGTAGCTAATTAAGTTATTCCCTCCCCTTTTCCCTTCCCTATAAAATTAGGCTCCCCTAGCTTTTGGCTGGGGAAGCGCATACCACCTACATCCATTTACCATGCCATAAACAATAAAAGCTTTGGAAAACCGGACTCCATGTGTCGCCTGATCTGCCTGATCTGCCACCGCCAGGTTCCCAGCCTTTGGAAACTTGAGCCGCCCACCACCAGCCGGCGGAGGCTGTACCAATGTGGGACCCTCCGCTGGCGACGTGGGAAGCCCGCCCGGGACCCTGATGCCAGACCGCCCTGGGACCTGGCCTCCGAACTCCCTCTTTCCCCCGACTGTGAAATTTCTTACCCATAGGTAAGAAGCAGGCAGATGGGTCCTGGAGGAAGCTTAGACAGTGGTAAAGCACGGTAGGCTGATTAGGCAGGGACACTGGCTGTGGATCCCAGAAAACATGCAGCCAATTTGGGAGGTTGTGTGGAGGGGAAAGTCAGGCAGATTCACAGAAATAGACTCTGGACAGGAATCCACATGCTATATAGATCAGAAAATGTATTGCATGACTTCTAAGTATAAGTAACTGAATATACCTACCAATGCACAGTCAAAACTGGATGTTATATTGTTACTTTACTGGTTGATATTACAAAATACTTGACAAAGAAAAACTTAAGGAAAGTGGTCTATTACTTTCCTAAATGAATACTTCTGTAGTTAATTTACTAGAAAAATGTGACTTATAAAATATTTAATTTAAAGATTTACATTTTAAGTAATGCTAAAGGCAAGGAAATATTGGAAAGAATTGGACAAAAGATGAACCACATGACAAGTAACTATATATTTCATCTTTTCCTCTGAAAATTTCTTCAAGGTCTGTTTAGTTAAAGATGATTATAACATAGACTTATCGCAAGAAATTAGATGAAGACTCTCTTAACATTTAATATGTAAAGTTTATATTGAGATAAACTTTATATAGTTTATATAGTTTTACTACTTAAGTGCTTAAGATATTCTATATAACTTTTACATTTGTTTTCTGGTAAATATTTTGTATGGTATTTTTGCATCAGGGAATGTTGTGGAAGAAGGAGTGAAAAGATTGTAAGAGCCAGAATACCAGGACGTCTCTCCTAGAAATGTCTATATAAATAAGAGAGGAATAATGGCAATATCAAAGGACATGTTAACTTGGAAGGGAGAAAATTTCAGGTCGTCGGGTCACGAGACAAGAAATTACTGGCAACAAATAACTGCTGAAAAAAAAAGAATTAGCCTTTCCCATGAATTAGACCCATTAATATTTATACAATGCAGAGTGGTCAGACATGAAACCATTTACACATTAACAACAAAACTAGAATCAAAATACATACACATCTATATACATACATATGTAACAACAATAATCAAAGAAAAAATTAAAATGATACTGACGAGGCACAAGAGAGTGGTTGGGATGGTCTGAGATGTGAAAGTGGGGGGATGTAATTATATTTTAACTTTTTTAAATTAAAATTTTTATTTAGCAATAAAAAGCAAAAGTCATGTTATATTATTATTTGCACATCAAAAAAGCACAATGGCAAAAATGTTTTGTGAAAGGTAGTGAAAGAAGTATTGTACAGTATATCAAATTTCATCATTATAAAGGGAAAGCTCTACTACATAGCTTGATAGCTACTGGTTCAGATACAAATATCTCCTTGAATGGGATGTCAAGGTTTAACCTTTAGTGCTATGAGCATACCACGTGAGCAGATGACAGAGTAAAAATGGAAGTGTGTTCCAGGTCAAATCCTTCTACTGTGCATTATTATGGCGCTTTTAAATCTGACATTTGATTTTAACCACCAGTAGGAAGACATTTTAGTAAATAAGTTTTTGTATCTAAAGTACATGTTATTTCTCTATTCAATCACATTTTTTTTTTTTTGTAAAATCATTTTGTTATCTTGTTTTGGTGTTTTACCTGCATGTATACCTATGAAACACATATGTATCTGATGTCTGCAGGGCCTAGAATAGTGTGTATTATTCCATGGAACTAGAATTGGTTCTGAACCTCCACATGTATGCTGGTCATAGAAACTTGGTCCTCTGAAAAAGCAGCCAGTGCTCTTAACTGCTGATCTACCTCTCTGGCCCCACCCTATTGTTTTCTGATACACCATACTAAGCACCATTTATATACCTTGAATATAGTCTTTGATTTTATTTTATTTTTTTTTGTGGGTGCAGCGAACGTTTATTGATGGTATTTCAGAGAGTAGGGAGGGCTCCCTAGGCCCCTCCTGTTGTTGTGGGGTCTGGGAAGGGAATTGTGAGGAGAAACTCAGTGTTGGGGACAGGGACTCCTCAGCAACCGAGGGCCTCTCTCTTGCCCTCAGTGTCCTTGCTGGGGTGGGTGGCCCAAGGGTTTCTTACTCCTTGGAGGCCATGTAGGCCATGAGGTCCACGACCCTGTTGCTGTAGCCGTATTCATTGTCATACCAGGAAATGAGCTTTACAAAGTTGTCATTGAGAGCAATGCCAGCCCCAGCATCAAAAGTGGAAGAGTGGGAGTTGCTGTTGAAGTCACATGAGACAACCTGGTCCTCAGTGTAGCCCAGGATGCCCTTCAGTGGGCCCTCAAATGCCTGCTTCACCACTTTCTTGATATCATCATACTTGGCAGGTTTCTCCAGGCGGCATGTCAGATCCACAAAGGACACATTGGGGGTAGGAACATGGAAGGCCATGCCAGTGAGCTTCCTGTTCAGCTCTGGGATGACCTTACCCACAGCCTTGGCAGCACCAGTGGATGCAGGGATGATGTTCTGGGCAGCCCTAAGGCCATCACGCCACAGCTTTCCAGAGGGGCCATCCGCAGTCTTCTGAGTGGCAGTGATGGCATGGACTATGGTCATGAGCCCTTCCACGATGACAAAGTTGTCATGGATGACCTTGGCCAGGGGGGCTAAGCAGTTGGTGGTGCAGGATGCATTGCTGTCAATCTTGAGTGACTTGTCCTATTTCTCATGATTCACACCCATCACGAACATGGGGGCATCAGCAGAAGGGGCGGAAATGATGACCCATTTGGCCCCACCCTTCAAGTGGGCCCCGGCCTTCTCCATGGTGGTGAAGATGCCAGTGGACTCTACGATGTACTCAGCACCAGCATCACCCCATTTGATGTTAATGGGATCTCTCTCCTGGAAGATGGTGATGGGCTTCCCGTTGATGACAAGCTTCCCATTCTCAGCCTTGACTGTGCCGTTGAACTTGCCATGGGTGGAGTCACACTGGAACATGTAGACCATGTAGTTGAGGTCAGTGAAGGGGTCGTTGATGGCAACAATCTCCACTTTGCCAGATGCAGAGCAGAAGGCAGCCCTGGTAACCAGGCGTGCAATAGGCCAAATCCGTTCACACCGACCTTCACCATTTTGTCTATGGGAAGAGGCTGGCACTGCACAAGAAGATGCGTCAATCTCCAGAACGGGGAGGAGCAGAGATGATTTTATAATTCAACTAAAACAATGGCACCTACATTAAGATAATACATGGTGTATATGTTCAGTGAAATACTCAAGAGCACCCTGATCCCATATCACTCTCTCTAATACTGTAACTACCTTTATTTCCAAGTATATGGTAACATGAAATAGTCCACATTTTCACAAAAATTGGCACTGAAACAATACAACTATCAGGTAATCTATTCAATTGCATTATTTTTTCTTCATAAATAAATGAATTTACTTTTGTCTTATAATTTGTCTTCAGTTTCATAGCCAAATTGAGGACATGAAAGGTTGCCTTGATTTACTTCTGCAGAGGAGATATGACCCATTTAAGTTTGTTTGCCTTTTGAAGGAGGAGTTCTTGAATATATCAGTAGACTTCTAAAAAACATCTCAGACTCTTTTTACAGAAGCATCAATGTTTTTTGCTGGTAAACTACTCCCAAGTTGAATAAGTTTAACTTAAACTCTAGTAACTATTTTTATGAATATAAGTGAAACCATTAATCAAGTGAATATATATTTCACTGAATTCATGCAAATGCATTAATAGTAATGGTTCAAAAATCCATTAATAGTAACAAGGGTAAAGCCTATCTTTGTAACTAAAATAAGCCAAGTACCTCATATTATCTATATTAAGAATGAAAATAAATTTTGGGCATTATATATCAAAACTATTATTCAACATTTTCTTTCTAAAAGTAGAGCCTAAAATAGCAAGTCCTGGATGCTCTTTTTTATTTTTATTTCACTTTTTCTCTAAGGAACAGTTTAAGTCTGTCAAATATGATCTAGAAAAAAAGGATCAGGGAAGCTATGTATTTCATTTCCTTCCCTTGAATCAAAGAAAGTCCATGGCTGGCATTAACCATACTTCTCTTTTGAATTCTACAAGAAACCAAAGGCAGGTATTTGGGGGGCCCATTTAAATGAGAAATCATGAAGCTAGAAGACAACTCAGGATTGTCTGACTGAAATCAATAATTTTTATAATATACATTTATTTAAACTTTAAAACTCCATAAAAGAAAAAACTCATGTCATCTCCATAATCTCCTCTCTTGTAACATTAGATATATAAATAGATGAGACTAAGAAAAATGATGCCAAAAGCCAGTTCTTTCCCATTGTGCCTCTCCCTTCCTCCAATCATCCCTGTGATTATCAGTTCCTAGCATCATCCTTTGTCTTTTTTTTCTTTCCAGAAGGTATGTGCATCATTTTCAGCATGCTACCCTTCTCTTATGCTGTGATATCTTTCACATAAATTTATGAATCTTGATATTTCTTTCAATATCATTTGTGGATATGGGGTACAGTTCATTCGTAGAGCACATGTATATCATATAGGCAGACCTGCTGGGTTCAATACCCAGACCATAAAATATATAATACAGTATATAGTTTACAGAACACACTTTACAGTACACAAAACTATGCATTGAAAATACCAAGGCTTTTAGGAAAACAGATGCTATGTCTTTTTGTACAAGAATGCTAACAAACCCATAATTATTTCAATAAAAGAGCTAGCAACTCAAAACAGAAATAAAAATCCTTGTATATTATAGTTCACAAAATACAAGATTCAGCTGTAAGATGTTAAGGTAGTTTTTCAGTAATGTAAGAAAGTGTTATATCGGGGGCTGGAGAGATGGCTCAGTGGTTAAGAGCACTGACTGCTCTTCCAGAAGTCCTGAGTTCAATTCTTAGCAACCACATGGTGGCTCACAACCATCTGCAATTAGATCTGACACCCTCTTCTGGCTTGCCTGAAGACTACTACAGTGTACTCATATATGTAAAATAAATAAATAAAAGAAAAGAAAAGAAAGTGTTATATCTATGGAATTAAGAATATATGGCAAATGAGCAAAACTGATATAGAATTTTACCAGAAACTTCCTTAGAAGAAACATGTGGGCCGATGGAACAGAATAAAAGGATGATACATAAAGAGCTGCATTCATCTCTATAATGTATATTACACTTAGGTGTATTTTCTTTATGGTAAAAAAGATTCTGGGAATCTTAACTGAACATAAAATGTGGCCTAGCAGTGATCCATATCTCGCTTCAGCAATAGCTTGTACGCTGACACTCAGGGCAAGCATTGTATTGGAACGAATATCAATTCAGTTTGTGAAATGAAATTTAATTAGTTATTGCATAGGCTACTCAACTAAAAGCAGATCAATGAGAAACAGTGAGTCATCCCTTCTGAAATTCTTACTCTTGTTTACCTCGGCTTGAGATAATGACCCTCCGGCATGCATTTTCCAGCAGTGGAAAAAGTATTATTCACTGTTAAAAAAAATCTCAGAGTTGGATTATCATTGACTCCCAGAAATAACATTCTTAACATTAAGAAAATTAAAAGATCTTTAAAATATTTGGTATATTGTCCCTACAGGTAAACTCTCAAGAAACAGCAGAACATGTTCCATTCCTGCATGACCTGACTTGTACACTGTCACTCCATCCAATTAATACTGAAGTTCTTTGTGCCTTTAAAATATTATTAAAGTGGTTTTAAAGCTCTCTTGCAAAAATTATTTTCACAAGCACAATGATATATTTTCATCATTTCTTCATTATCTGATTTGAAGCCAATTTGACAGTGGGATTCTCTTGTTTATGCCTTTTCCACCGTATTAAGGTTTATATTACTCAGAGAATATGAATCAAATTATAGATTTCCCACCTGGGTTATGGTGTTTATACACAGCACATTAGCTTTGTGACGCTACAGCACATAATAAGTTTCTGCCCCGTAAAGCTTAACATTTCATGCTTTTAAAGTCAGAGATAAGTTTCTGTAAAAAGTAAGTTATGAAAACATAATTAAAATTTGCAAATGTCTAATGAGGCTTAAACCAGATATTTTGAAATACACACAACTGTTCTGCAAGGTACTTTCTCATTATTTTGTTAGTAGAATCAAATAACTGGATATAACACTCTAAGACAGACTGAGCAGTGGTATAAAATATGAATAATAAATATTCACTACTGCTTATTCTCAACCTTTGCATTTTGATTTCTCTCAATCTATTTATATGAAAAATTTATATAGAAATATTATTTGTATATACTTTCTTTCAATATGGAAATGATTTGGGGTATAAATATTTCTAATACTAGAGTCAGCCAGGTATCCTAAAATACCATGGTATATGATACTATCCATGAGAATTATTACATAAAGTTACTTATCTTTTTACTCTTCCCTGTAGGAAATATGACTTTCAGAAATGCTGTTAGTATATTCTCACTAAGGCTATAATTTAGTAAACAATTAAGTAAACTTGAATCGGTGAAGAAACATTTTTAATTGAAAACTACTTTTGTGAGTTGATTGAACATTTATAATAACAAAAAAGGACATATGGTTTAAATAAAATTTAGGTATTAAGATTTACCATATGTTGTTCCTGAAAATATCTTTTACTATTTGTACACAGTTTCAATGTAGAATTCACCATTACAAATCATACTGATATCAGCAAGAACAGTAAGAAATATATGTTAATTATTATTGTGACTGAAATAGAGCCTAGAGTATGTTAACTGCTATTGAGAAATGTTGGCTGATTAAACAAGTAAATGATTCAATGGAAAAAATTATCATCTGTCATAAATGATTGGTATCACAGATTACAGTTTATAAAAAACTTGGCAGAACTTTGGTTTCTTATCTGTAAATATAACTCATCTTCCAAAACTAGGAGAGCTGCATCTATACTTGGTATGACTCAAAGTTTAAAGTAGGGGAGAAAATTGAAATAGGTATAAATAATGTACTAACTAAAGAACGTGTGAGGTTAAAAATCTAAACACACCTGGTACAAGTTAAATAACTTCTTAAACTCTTCAGCTTATTCTGCCTTCTAGATAGGAGAAAGCTTGGGCTCAAAATGAAACACGAGTTTCTCCTGTTATGATACTTCTTTCTTA
The DNA here is from genome assembly GCF_011762505.2 of Arvicanthis niloticus. Classification (NCBI taxonomy): domain Eukaryota; kingdom Metazoa; phylum Chordata; class Mammalia; order Rodentia; family Muridae; genus Arvicanthis; species Arvicanthis niloticus. The sequence continues at coordinate 67,696,997 of NC_047672.1, forward strand.
GACTGCTGTATGCTACTAAAAACTAAGATTTGCAGCTTTTACTGAAGTGATACCTGACATTAATTCAATTTTGTTCAATTACAACTCAGCCAGAGAATAAAGCTGTTCTATGGCAGGATAGATATCTAATGCAGGTTTTATTGATGACAATGTTTTATAGTCTTTAGTATTTTGTATTTTATAATAAGCTAGTAATATCCACTTTCAGCTCATAAATATAAAGAGCTTAGAAGTCATCACACCAATCCTTACAATAACTGAAATCTAAGCAAAATGTAAGTAAATGGACTGGAGATAGAAAAGAATTGACAAATCAGAAGAAACTGGTATCTGGTGATCTGGAACAATAGGCAGTTCCTGTTACAACCAGGAACTACTTCTCTTGGGATAGCTACTGATGCTGTGTGTTATTGAAATATCTAATGTTAATATTGACAAGTTAGCTGAAGAAAACCACCTTAAGAATGAGCTACTCACAGTGATGCTAAAACATTTTCC